>NC_091988.1:90440549-90565672 GCF_044704955.1 Pristiophorus japonicus | reverse complement strand
GCTGTATTTTCTTAGAAAGCAGATGTCCGTGGGGAATCCTAAACCTGGCTCACAGCACATTGCTAAAACATGCTTAAGATTTCCTTCCCCCGTCTTCGGATAAAGAAAGGTCATCTATCAAAAAGACAAACGTTACTTCAAAGGCCTGTGAAATTGTTGGTTAATTTACACTGAGCTTGAAATATGGTGTTTTGTTTCGTGCCTGGGTGAGACAGATTAACCTTAGCGGAGCGAGATCATTGTAATTCCCCCTTGAGTATTAAAAAATATAGCTGAATATATCACTCTAACAGCAATGGCAGACGTGGTCTGAGTTGAAGCAATCCTCAGTGATTCATTTAAAAGTTATCTTGTTTTTAAGCCCAAGCAATACATGCTAAGAAAGTACAATCGTCCAGAAAATAAAGATCTCGTATTTATATGGCACTTTATCATGTCTGCGCAAGCAATGAATTACCTTGGCGTGCAGTCTCTGTTGCATATGGAAACGTGGCAGACAAATTGCACAAGCAGAATCGACAAACAGTAGATGAGTTGAACGATCAGTTGATCTATATTTTGGTGGCGATGCTTGAGAGAGGAATATTGGCTAGGACACCAGGAGAACTACTTGCTTAATGGCCACGTGAATAGGGTCTTGGTTTAATGCCTCATGTGAAAGATAGGACCGCCCAACAACGCAGCACTCTTCCAACGTGTCAGCCTAGATTATATACTTCAGAGCTTGGATGGCACTAGAACTTAGGGCCTTCGGAGCTTAGAGCGCTACCAAATGAACCCATCTGACACAAAAAGTGCTAAGCAAACCTTCTCAGCAAATTGCTATCAAATACGAGATATTTTACATTAAACTTGTTGTGTCACTTGCGCATGATGAAAATTATATGGGGTGTTCTGTTTCTTTTTCCTCCCACAAGGAATGTTTTGCTCAATTTTTCCATCAACACAGGTTCCCGTTTTAAGGCTGTTATTCATGGATATTGTATCACAGGAGCTTTCCAATAACAGATTCCAGCAGTGTGGAATATTTGGAATGCACAGTGGGATCTAGAGTGTCGCAAGCTCAGCAGTTATTAGTAAAAAGGAACTTTATTCATTTTGGCATTTATTATTCTTTTCCTCCCAGTTAAATGCCCTGCCTCTTGCTACTACTTACCTGAGACAGCTGCCTCTTGGAATGGTACACAGTAGCTGGATAAAGTTGCCCCCTTCCTCTCTGTGGAGAAATATCTTCGCTTCACACTAACACTCTCTCCTTGACCTCCTCATCTCTATTTACAGCCCCCCCGCCCAACTGCCTCTTTTCTATTTAGTGCCATATCTTCCTCAGTGTCTCTCCTCCATTGCCCTCGCCCCTCCTCCCCCTAAGTGCCTCCATTCCATTTTCAGTTTCCCCTGCCCCTGACTACCTTCTTTCCATTATGTGACTTAGCTCTTCCCTCTTACCACCTCTCCCTCCTCATGTGACCCAAATCCTCCCTCTCATCTCCTCCCCTCATTATATGACAATCACTTCCATTTTACCACCATCCCGCCATATCTGACCCAGCACATCCTTCTTCGTTATCTGACTTAACTTCTCCCTCTTACCACTTCCCTGCATTATTTGCCCCATCTCTTCCCTCTTACCAACTCCCCTTCCCTCCATATTTGACCTATCTATTCCCTCTTACCATCTCTCCTCGCTATCTGACTTAACTCCTCCCTCTGCTCATGATCCGACCCATATCCTCCCTCTTTCCTCATTATTTGCCCCATCTTCTCCCTGTTAACAACTCTTCTCCATTATCTGATTCATCTCATGCCTCGTTACCTCTTCAATTATTGGAGAATCACAGAAATTTACGGCACAGAAGGAGGCCATTCGGCCCACTGTGTCTGTGCTGTCCAAAAAGAGCTATCCAGCTTAATCTCACTTTCCAGCTCTTGGTCCATAGCCCTGTAGGTTACAGCACTTCAAGGACACATCCAAGTACTGTTTAAATATGGCAAGGCTTTCTGCCTCTAATACCCTTTCAGGCAGAGTTCCAGACCCCCACCACCCTCTGGGTAAAAAAGTTCTCCTTAACTCTCCTCTAATCCTTCTCCCAATTATTTTAAATCTATGACTCCGGGTTATTGACCTCTCTGCTAGGGGAAATAGGTCCTTCCTATCCAATCTATCAAGGTACCTCATAATTTTACACACTTCTCCCCTCCGGCTCCTCTGTTCCAAAGAAAACAACTCCAGCCTATCCAATCTTTTCTCATAGCTAAAATTATCCACTCCTGGCAACATCCTCGTAAATCTCCTCTGTATCCTCTCTAGTGCACTCACATCGTTCCTGTAATGTGGTGACCAGAACTGTACACAGTACTCTACCTGTGGCCTAACTAGTGTTTTATATAGTTCAAGCATACCCTCCCTATTGCCTCGGCAATAAAGGCATGTATCTCATATGCCTTCTTAACCACCTTATCTACCTGGCCTGCTACGTTCAGGGATCTGCAGACCTGCACTCCGAGGTCCCTCTGTTCCACAACACTTCTATCATCCTACCATTTATTGTGTATTCCCTTGCCTTGTTTGCCCTCCCCAAATGCATTACCTCACACTTCTCCGGATCGGATTCATCGCAACCTTCTCTTCACTTTCCCTCCATTATCTGACCCATCCTTCCTCTAACTGCCTCCCCTCCATTTGTTGTTCCCCTTTTCCTCACTCACTGAGTGAGCTCAGTTTTCTGTTCCCTCCTGTCCTCTCTCCTCCCCTTTATTTGCTGTTCTGTTCCTTCTCTCCCAGTTTCTGCCCCTGAGGATACAGACTGGGCTTGCTCTGCGTGGAAAGACTGACAAAATAAAGCAAAAAAAAAATTTGAAATTAATGTTCAACAATGGGATTATGACACATTCTTGGGAGTTTTTTTTTTAACTTGATTCCTCTTTAACTACTCCCTGGGGTGGTGTATAAAATTCAGTGGAGAACCAGATATTTAGTGTGAAGCAGTCACCTGTAATAAATATTCCACAGTACAGCGAACAGACATATAATGTGACATGACAAGGTATCCTTTATCCACCACTCATTACACATCACAACAACAGCAACTTTATATAGCACCTTTTAATGTAGTAAAGCATTCCAAGGCGCTTGACAGGAGGGTTATCAAACAAAATTTGACACTGCGCCAAATATGGAGATGTTAGGACAGGTGATCAAACCTTTGCTCAAAGAGGTAGGTTTTAAGCAGCATTTTAAAAGAGTAAAGAGAGGCAAAGAGGTTTGGGCAGGAACTTTCAGAGCTTAGGGCCTGGCTGGCTAAAGACACGGCCACCAATGGTGGGACGAAGGAAATGGGAGATGTACAGGAGGCCAAAGTTGGAAGAATGCACAATCCTCCGGGGGTTGTAGACCTGGAGCAAGTTAGAGATAAGGAGGGGTGAGGCCATGAAGGGATTTAAACATCAGCATAAGAATTGTAAAATTGAGGCTTTGATGCACTGGGAGACAGCGTAGGTCAGCAAGCACAGGAGAGATGGGTGAAAATACATTCACTCATTAAAGAGTAGATTGCCCCTCCCTCTTTCCCAGAAGTACTGAATTATGCTGCGGTACGGTCCCATCGGTACTCCTCGTGTGCCTTTTCCAATTGGCCATTCTTCACGTGTGAGCCGACACAGCTATTGCCAACGGGCTACTGGATTGTAGAGGCCATTACGGCTGAACCTAGAAATGTCTCCAGTTGACACTTTCCAACAGGAGTCACCAGATAGCAATCAGCACAGGCTGCCCTGCTGAATCTTCTCTGCGCCCCTCCACTTCCCCCACCCACCTAGCTCAGGGGGAATAGAGGCCTCTTGAGTGTCCCTGCTGCCACCTCAACTCAAATACATTAACTGAGGACAAACCAAGGATTGGGCCTGGACCCTTCATGGCCTGTAGAGCCACAATATGCAAAGAAGAAAGAACTTGCATTTCTGTAGCACGTTTCATGACCTCAGTGTTATATATGCAGGCTATAGATATACTCTCTGTGTAGTCACTGTATAGTTGCATAAGATGGAGACTTGTTCCCTGATGTACTTCAATAAGGTTTACACTGTGTATATACTATGCTGGCACCACTAGAGGGTGCAACTGGTGGAGACCAGGGTTTCCTGCCCCTGTGGCAGAGGCTGTCCACCAGAGGGCACTGTGGTGGGAGACCTGAGGGTCACCTGCATCGGTGTGCAGGGCTCAGTATAAAAGGCTGCTCACTATGCTTGTGCCTCACTCTGGAGTTACAAATAAAGGAACAAGGTCACTGCAGTTTGAATACAACACATTGCCTCGTGGAGTCATTCATAAGTGCATACAGACATAAAACTCAGGACATCCAAAAGCATTTACAGCCAATTATGTACTTTTGAAGTGTAATCGTTGTTGCAACGTAAGACATGCAGCAGTTAATTTGTGCTCAGCAAGCTCCCACAAACAGCAATGCAATAAATGGCCAGATAATCTGTTTAGTGATGTTGGTTGAGGGCTAAATATCGACGAGGACACTGGGGAGAACACGCATACTCATCTTCAAAATAGTGCCATGGGATCTTTTATGTCCACTTGAGAGGGCAGGCAGGGCCTTGCTTTAACACCTCCTCTGAAAGTCAGCACCTCCGACAATGCAGCACGCTTTCCGTGCTGCTCTGGAGTGTCAGTTTAGATTATGTGCTCAAGTGGGACTTGAACCCACAACCTTCTGACTCAGAGGCAAGATTTGTACTACTGAGCTATGGCTGCCATTTGCACATCAGAGGAGCCCACATTCATTTGTGAACTAGTTGTGTTGAAGAACAATTGATTATTTAAATATACTACCTCAAAGGACTGAGTTATTATTTGGCTTGCAAACTTCTAGGTTCAAACTCCAATCTTGCTCATGCATTCTAGACAAGAATGTGTTTACATATCTACACAATGTGACCTGTAAATTAATTCAGATCAATACCTTGGTAATATCCTGTAAATATCAAAGGCATGCCAGCCTCTGCTGACCCCTATAGCCGGGTCAAGACCAAAGATTGCGTCGCGGCAGATGAGCCATTGCTCTGAAGCTTGTAGATTATCCGTCACATCCCTGGCCAGAGCAATAAACATTCTCTTGAGGTTTTTGCGAACGGTTTCAGTTTTATGTATAGCCTTGTACACTGCCGCTCTTCTCGGTTGAGACCAAGCGAGCCAGTCAGGAATAGGCAGAGAGAGACACTGCAGCCGTTCGCCTTCCAGCGGACAAGCACAGCCTCAGGGTGGTAGCTGTCTTAATGAGCCTTCCCCCCTCCTTTGTGGGGAAGGAAGCAGAGCCAGAAGAATCATACACCTTTTTGTCTGAATGATGTCGTGCACAAAGGATGTAATATTGCATTTCATCGCTGTTTCAAGGCATGGCGTACATTTTTGTCATCGCCCGTCTGTAATGTATTTGCTTCATGGGTTCTTTGCTTAAGAATTCATAGCAACACATTGCTATTAAGAACTAGTTGGTTTATTAGCAAAGGTTTAACAATCACACTACACATTACCAGTTCATCCACCAGGCTCACAATCAGCTGCCTCATCGTGGATCTCCTGAACACAACTGGCTGGGGTTTTATTGAGTCTTGTGAACATTAGTTGATTGGCTAAGCCAATTCCAATTCAACAGCTCTACAACTCTTTTTGGTTGTAACAGAAATAAACATTAAATCAATTGCCCCCTGATTAAAGTGGGGGTAAACTCCAAACACTTTTCAAGTGCCCCTTTTTTTTTGTGGGTTTTTTTGTGTTTTTTTGGGGGGGTTTTTTGGCACTAAAACACAAATATATACAAGTGCCCTCTATAAAAGGGGAGAGGGACACTAAAACCTGGCAATAAAACAAATGAAACTTTAAAACATGTAAAATCTGGTTGCCGGGGGTGATGATGCACTCCAGTCCCTCCGTTGCCCACCTCTTGTGGAAGGTCGCGAGCGTATCAGTGGACACCGTGTGCTCCAACATAGTGCCATGGGATCTTTTATGTCCACCTGAGAGAGCAGACGGAGCCTCGGTTTAACGTCTCATCTGAAAGACGGCATCTCCGACTGTGCAGCACTCCCTTAGCACCGCACTAGAGTGTCAGCCTAGATTTTTCATGCTCAAGTCTCTGGAGTGTGACTTGAACCCACAACCTTCTAACTCAGAGGTGAGTGTGCTACCCACTGAGCCGGTACGTACATACACCAACAGCTCGACAACCTTGTGAGCATACTCACAGGTACATACATTACACCGTCCTTTATAGAACCTGCCCAATTTTCATTCCGTTGAAATTAACAGATCGACTCTGTAACTGGCGGGCGATCTGCTCCACCAGGTTACTGCCCATGCGATTAAGATGAAAATTGACCCCATTGTGTCTTGCCTTTCGGGTGAGACGTTAAATCGAGGCCCCGGCTGCCTTATCAGATGGACATAAAAGATGCCATGGCATTATTTCAAAGAAGAGCAAGGAGGTTTGCCCAGTGTTCAGGGCAGCATTTATCCCTCAACCAAAATTATTACAAAAACGGATGATCTGATCATTATCACATTGCTGTTTGTGGGATCTTGCTTGTACAATTTGGCCCCTGTGTTTCCTGCATTACAACGGTGGCTACACTCCAAAAAAATGACTTTATTGGCCGTAAAGTGCTTTGGGACACCCTGAGGTCGTGAAAGGCACTATATAAAGGCAAATTCTCCCTTTTTTTCAGACCAATGAGATTAGTGACTTTCTCCAAACATCTAACCCTGTTTACACTATAGTGTTCGTCAGCAATGGTTAGTGGGGCCATTTAACAGAAATGTGACTGTAAGGTTAAAACACTGGAAATGGAATGTCGAATGGGTGTTACTGATGTCGTTTAAATGGGTTGTCTCATCAGGCCAGATAACTCTATAAACAGCTAAAACCACTCAACAGCCCATTTGCTTTTCGGAATAAAACAAGGTTTCAAACTCTGTGTCACTAAGATCGGATCTGTCTTCTGTGTTTGTTTTTCATTCCTTGTACAAGTCTTTTTTTGTTTGGGTCACAGACCATTAGGCTGAATATATCAGCAGGCACTTGGTCGATGGGGCGAGTTACTGTAAATAATTGAGCAGCGTTTTCATTACCTGCTGTTGGCAGGTCGCAGACGTTTCTAAATATGACTAAAGAAAGTCACAAAGAAAAATGATTTATGGGCCACCCAACACAAAGTTCCACTTTCACACTGCCTGCAAAGCAATCTGCATCGTGAAGCCCCCACCACAGCAATACACAGAAGGGTACCTCAAACTTTTGAAGCTCGCTTCTGACTTGTCAGCTGAACAAGGGGACAAAATATAAAACTTTCCATTTCAACCAGTAATGTGGGTGGGTGTGTCTATTGTTTGTCTGTGTGTGGTGGCATTTTTAGATGAGTTTTTACTCGAGACTTTTGACATTCATGTACCACCTTGGCTCAACCTCCTGAGTTAGAACGCTGAGGTTTCATGACTTATAGAGAGTGCACAGCACAGAAACCAGGCATATGGCCCAACTGGTTTGTGCTCCACACAAGCTTCTATTATATAGCGCCTTTCACATCCTCGTGATGTTGCAAAGCACTTCAGAACCAATGAATTATTTTGAATTATACTCACAGTTGTTATGTAACGCAAATGCAGCAGTAAATTTGCACACAGCAAAGTCCTACAAACATGAAATAAATGACCAGTTAATCTGTTTTGGTGATTATAGGTTGAGGGATGAACATGGGCCAGGAAACAAGGACATCTCCCCTGCTCTTCTTGAAATAGTGTTATGGATTCTTCTATGTTTATCTAAATAGGCAGACAACTTAACATCTCATCTGAAAGATGGCACCTCTGACAGTACAGCATTCCCTCCGTGTCAGCCTAGATTATATGTTTAAGTTCCTGGAATGAGGCTTGAACCCATGACTTTATGACTCAAGAGGCAAGTGTGCTACCACTGGGCCAAGCTGACACTCGAGCCACCAGCTGGTGTTGAGACATATTCTAAAACTTCTATTATCTGCTTCCATGGGCTGCATGATGCAATATCACACTGTGCACTTAGCCAATGGAAGAGTGACAAAATCTTCTCCATGAAAACTGTCCCTTTAAGTGAGCCGGGTTAGAATGCCCATTGAATTCAGGAACTCTGTTAAGCTGAATGTCCCAATTCTTTTTGTAAATTTGCATATTCCACCAAGTCAGCTGGGCATGTGTAGTGGGTCAATAGCTCAGTCCCATTATAATAATTGGCAATTCAGCCCGTTTAACAAAGCGGGGGGTGGGGGGGGGGGGGGGTTGGTAGGTCAATGTCGTGCCTTTAATCAAATTTCAGAGCCAAATAGTGACTCACACTAAGACGGCATTTCGAAATAGCAAATGCTGAAGTCATGTCGCGTTTTGTGCAAGATGGAATGAGAGCTGAGCATGTGCTGATGACTTGAGATGAACCCAAGAGTTGCGGAGGTGGTAGCCCAGGTAATTTGGAGCATTAACTCTGCCCTATTTGTAATTGGATGTTAATGAATGCAGGCACTTATACTCTGTGCCAGTCTGGAGGGCTGTGCTAATCTGAGGTCATTGGATGGTGAAAAGTAAGATTCAACACTGAGTAAGGTATTTATTCTTTATCACTGTTGTGAATGAATGAATTCATTGAATCAGCAGAGGGGCCTGTGAGTGTAACACAGTACAACTTTATGATGCAGTTCATTAAAAGTACATGACATTTGTTCTTGGTTACACATTTTATTTGTCTCTGTTTGCGAAGTCACTTTAATTTCTCCATCTCTGCTTGGGGTGATGGGTGCCAGTGCTAGGAAATGGAGCACTTTCCATTTTTTGTTTGCTTTAGAAACCCACGGGCGGATTTTCCATGTCGAGAAATTGCAAGCGCAGTCCATGCGATTTTTCTTTTTTTAACGTCTGCACGTTCAGAAAATTGTTCCTGAAAGTGTCAATGTGATATCACGGGAAATGGAAACATCTGGTCTCTGGCCTCTCCCAGCAGATCACATGGTTTTTTGGGTGTGGGCGGCTGGATTGTATATATCATGATGCACAAGCTGGATGGACCAGAAGGTCCTTTGCTGTCCGTCATTGTTCGTATGTTCGTATCACCCGGGTTTTCTGCAGGGGGGCATTCTGAAATTGGGGGCGAAGGTTTTACCTTCCCTGTTATCACATTTCCAAGTCCCCCACTTGCCGTCCTGTGCTCTTTCTGAGTGCGATTGCAACATTTAGCGCTGGTTGGTACTGAGTTGTGGGCCCTTGCTTGGAACTGGAGTCTGCCCTGCTGATGCTCTTCCAGATAGCAGAGAGAATATGCTGTATTCTGCATCGATAACCTGCTCTGTCTAGCCTCTGGAATTCAAAGACGTTTCATGATTTTGATGTAAAATGTGAGCTCACGTCACTGTGTCTGGGATCAGCAATGGTCTCTTCCATCAATGCACTGTAATGGTAGGGTTAAAATCAACCTATCCTTTTTTTTTACTGGTCTCCTGAGACTATCTAACACAAGTCCAGTGTATGTAGCAGCTACATTCTAAGCTTCTAATAAGTTAATTGTTAACTGCGTTCCTGAGGGGGAAAGCATCTGTGAAATGTCATGGTATGGTATCAACTCTCTTATTGAATGTGTATCTCCGCAACACCTTACCTTAAACATCCCCACTGGCGCACCGTGGCTGCTATGTGTACCATCTAGGGGATGTGCTGCAGCAACTCGCTAAGGTTTCTTCGGCAGCACCTCCCAAACCCACGACCTCTAGGAGGACAAGGGCAGTGGGCACATGGGAACAGCACCACCTTCAAGTTCTCCTCCATGTCTTGGACAAATATCGCCGTTCCTTCAACGTCTCAGGGTCAAAATCCTGGAACTCCCTACCTAACAGCACTGTGGGTGGGAGTAACTTCACCACCACCTTGTCAAGGGGCAACTAGGGATGGAAAATAAATGTTGGCCTCGCCAGTGACACCCACATCCTGAAAAAAACAACTCGAAGGGATTTTTTTTCCATAGCTGTTACAACATTTTAACCAGTTATGATTCTGCAGTCAAACCCTTTGTGCTTCAGGTGTCACACTTCAAAGTGTGAAAATATTAAAAAGGAGAAAGAGAGTCAAACATTCCTTGTTGTTTTTCTGACCTTAATAACCAGGCCTCTCCCAAAGGCAGAAGCCACAAATTTACAAGCAGCCGCCAATCCACAGAAACTTATCTTAGCTCTCAGCCTTTGTTGACCTCAGGATGTGCCCATCAAGATAATTTTCCCACAGGGATGGTCTTAAAGGGATAGGCCATCTTAAACACAGCTCCGCCTTAACAGCAGAACGTCACAGTCATGCTCCAGATGCGACAAGCGATGCCACGGGAGATCTGCTAGCAATAATGGCAGATGGAGTATAATGTTGGAAAGTGTGAGGTCATGCACTCTGGCAGAAAAAAATCAAAGAGCAAGTTGTTATTTAAATGGAGGAAAATTTCAAAGTGCAGCAGTACAGCGGGACATGGGGATACTTGTACATGAAACACAAAAAGATAGTATGCAGGTATAGCAAGTGATCAGGAAGGCCAATGGAATCTTGGCCTTTATTGCAAAGGGACTGGAGTATAAAAGCAAGGAAGTCTTGCTACAGCTATACAGTTTGGTGGTGAGGCCACACCTGGAATACTGCGTGCAGTTTTGGTTTCTATATTTACGAAAGGATATACTTGCTTTGGAGGCAGTTCAGAGAAGGTTCACTAGGTTGATTCCAGGGATGAGGGGGTTGACTTATGAGAAAAGGTTGAGTAGGTTGGGCCTCTACTCATTGGAATTCAGAAGAATGAGAGGTGATCTTATCGAAACATATAAGTTTATGAGGGGGCTTGACGAGGTGGATGCAGAGAGAATGTTTCCACAGATGGGAGAGACTAGAACTAGAGGCACGATCTTGGAATAAGGGGCCGCCCATTTAAAACAGAGATGAGGAGAAATTTCTTCTCTCAGAGGTTTGTAAATCTGTGGAATTCGCTGCCTCAGAGACCTGTGGAAGCTGGGACATTGAATAAATTTAAGACAGAAATAGACAGATTCTTAACCAATAAGGGGTTATGGGGAGCTGGCAGGGAAGTGGAGCTGAGACCATGATCGGATCAGCCATGATCGTATTGAATGGCGGAGCAGGTTTGAGGGGCCATATGGCCTACTCCTGTTCTTATTTCTTATGTTCTCATTAATGATGGGATTGAAGGTGTATAGGGATAGGTGCGAACTGAGATGATCAAATGCACCACAGGACTCAACGCTTCCTGTAATCATTGGGGTGAATGTTGTCATCTCCGGAGAGCAAGTGGCTAGGTATGAAAGGAACAGACATTGGGATGGGTAGAGAATCTGCATCAGGAAGGAATTTTCAAAAACTTTACTCAGATGGTTAAATGAGTTGTGTCCATGAAAGGGTAAATGATACACAGTCTTTTGAAGAGTGGGTTTGATGAGTTCAATGTCCTTTTACTGTGCCATGAGCTTTTACATTATTATGCTGTAATATAGGAGTTAATTATTAGTGTTTTTGTAAGGTAATCACACAGTAAATTTGGGAGGCAGTTTAAGTTTGAGGTACATCTCTGATCTGTAACATTGTTACATTTATGCGGCTCATGCTAGTCAGAGTAGGAATCGCAGGATAGCGCAGATGAATACGTGGCTTGAGCAGTGGTGCAGCAGGAAGGGATTCAAATTTCTGGGGCATTGGAACCGGTTCTGAGGGAGGTGGGACCAGTACAAACCGGACGGTCTGCACCTGGGCAGGACTGGAACCAATGTCCTAGGGGCAGTGTTTGCTAGTGCTGTTGGGGAGGAGTTAAACTAATATGGCAGGGGGATGGGAACCAATGCAGGAAGACAGAGTGAAACAAAAAGGAGACAAAAGCAAAAGACAGAAAGGAGATGAGGAAAAGTGGAGGGCAGAGAAACCAAAGGCAAAGAACAAAAAGGGCCACTGTACAGCAAAATTCTAAAAGGACAAAGGGTGTTAAAAAAAACAAGCCTGAAGGCTTTGTGTCTTATTGCAAGGAGTATCCGTAATAAGATGGATGAATTAACTGTGCAAATAGATGTTAACAAATATGATGTGATTGGGATTATAGAGACGTGGCTCCAGGATGATCAAGGCTGGGAACTCAACATCCAGGGGTATTCAACATTCAGGAAGGATAGAATAAAAGGAAAAGGAGGTGGGGTAGCATTGCTGATTAAAGAGGAGATTAATGCAATAGTTAGGAAAGACATTAGCTTGGATGATGTGGAATCTATATGGGTAGAGCTGCAGAATACCAAAGGGCAAAAAACGTCAGTGGGAGTTGTGTACAGACCTCCAAACAGTAGTAGTGATGTTGGGGAGGGCATCAAACAGGAAATTAGGGGTGCATGCAATAAAGGTGCAGCAGTTATAATAGGTGACTTTAATATGCACATAGATTGGGCTAGCCAAACTGGAAGCAATACGGTGGAGGAGGATTTCCTGGAGTGCATAAGGGATGGTCTTCTAGACCAATATGTCGAGAAACCAACTAGGGGGGAGGCCATCTTAGACTGGGTGTTGTGTAATGAGAGAGGATTAATTAGCAATCTCATTGTGCGAGGCCCCTTGGGGAAGAGTGACCATAATATGGTGGAATTCTGCATAAGTCAGAGACCATGGTCCAGAACTTAAAGAAGGGTAACTTTGAAGGTATGAGGCGTGAATTGGCTAGGATAGATTGGCGAATGATATTTAAGAGGTTGACTGTGGATGGGCAATGGCAGACATTTAGAGACCGCATGGATGAACTACAACAATTGTACATTCCTGTCTGGCGTAAAAATAAAAAAGGGAAGGTGGCTCAACCATGGCTATCAAGGGAAATCAGGGATAGTATTAAAGCCAAGGAAGTGGCATACAAATTGGCCAGAAATAGCAGCGAACCTGGGGACTGGGAGAAATTTAGAACTCAGCAGAGGAGGACAAAGGGTTTGATTAGGGCAGGGAAAATGGAGTACGAGAAGAAGCTTGCAGGGAACATTAAGGCGGATTGCAAAAGTTTCCATAGATATGTAAAGAGAAAAAGGTTAGTAAAGACAAACGTAGGTCCCCTGCAGTCAGAATCAGGGGAAGTCATAACGGGGAACAAAGAAATGGCAGACCAATTGAACAAGTACTTTGGTTCGGTATTCACTAAGGAGGACACAAACAACCTTCCGGATATAAAAGGGGTCAGAGGGTCTAGTAAGGAGGAGGAACTGAGGGAAATCTTTATTAGTCGGGAATGTGTTGGGGAAATTGATGGGATTGAAGGCCGATAAATCCCAGGGCCTGATGGACTGCATCCCAGAGTACTTAAGGAGGTGGCCTTGGAAATAGCGGATGCATTGACAGTCATTTTCCAACATTCCATTGACTCTGGATCAGTTCCTATGGAGTGGAGGGTAGCCAATGTAACCCCACTTTTTAAAAAAGGAGGGAGAGAGAAAACAGGGAATTATAGACCGGTCAGCCTGACCTCAGTAGTGGGTAAAATGATGGAATCAATTATTAAGGATGTCATAGCAGCGCATTTGGAAAGAGGTGACATGATAGGTCCAAGTCAGCATGGATTTGTGAAAGGGAAATCATGCTTGACAAATCTTCTGGAATTTTTTGAGGATGTTTCCAGTAAAGTGGACAAGGGAGAACCGTTTGATGTGGTATATTTGGACTTTCAGAAGGCTTTCGACAAGGTCCCACACAAGAGATTAATGTGCAAAGTTAAAGCACATGGGATTGGGGGTAGTGTGCTGACGTGGATTGAGAACTGGTTGTCAGACAGGAAGCAAAGAGTAGGAGTAAATGGGTACTTTTCAGAATGGCAGGCAGTGACTAGTGGGGTACCGCAAGGTTCTGTGCTGGGGCCCCAGCTGTTTACATTGTACATTAATGATTTAGACGAGGGGATTAAATGTAGTATCTCCAAATTTGCAGATGACACTAAGTTGGGTGGCAGTGTGAGCTGCGAGGAGGATGCTATGAGGCTGCAGAGTGACTTGGATAGGTTAGGTGAGTGGGCAAATGCATGGCAGATGAAGTATAATGTGGATAAATGTGAGGTTATCCACTTTGGTGGTAAAAACAGAGAGACAGACTATTATCTGAATGGTGACAGATTAGGAAAAGGGGAGGTGCAACGAGACCTGGGTGTCATGGTACATCAGTCATTGAAGATTGGCATGCAGGTACAGCAGGCGGTTAAGAAATCAAATGGCATGTTGGCCTTCATAGCGAGGGGATTTGAGTACAGGGGCAGGGAGGTGTTGCTACAGTTGTACAGGGCCTTGGTGAGGCCACACCTGGAGTATTGTGTACAGTTTTGGTCTTCTAACTTGAGGAAGGACATTCTTGCTATTGAGGGAGTGCAGCAAAGATTCACCAGACTGATTCCCGGGATGGTGGGACTGACCTATCAAGAAAGACTGGATCAACTGGGCTTGTATTCACTGGAGTTCAGAAGAATGAGAGGGGACCTCATAGAAATGTTTAAAATTCTGATGGGGTTAGACAGGTTAGATGCAGGAAGAATATTCCCAATGTTGGGGAAGTCCAGAACCAGGGGTCACAGTCTAAGGATAAGGGGTAAGCCATTTAGGACCGAGATGAGGAGAAACTTCTTCAGCCAGAGAGTGGTGAACCTGTGGAATTCTCTACCACAGAAAGTAGTTGAGGCCAATTCACTAAATATATTCAAAAGGGAGTTCGATGAAGTCCTTACTACTCGGGGGATCAAGGGGTATGGCGAGAAAGCAGGAAGGGGGTACTGAAGTTGCATGTTCAGCAATGAACTCATTGAATGGCAGTGCAGGCTAGAAGGGCCGAATGGCCTACTCCTGCACCTATTTTCTATGTTTCTATGTTTCTATGCTGATTTAGTGAAAGATTCCAAATTGCTTCAGACCTGGGTACCGAGCGATTGCACAGGCACTTGAGCAGGCATTCAGGGAGGAGGATGGGTTCGAGGCTTAAAGTGCCTGTTGGAGCACCTGAGCTCGGATAGTCCTCCATGGGGGAAGTGCTCATCGTTGATTGGCTGCCTCGTCCAAAAAGGATAAATCAATGTGAGAATCGCCCCAGTCTGCTTCCAGTGAGCTCAGCCCCAGTCTGCATTTGATACTTCGTGTCGGTGTGCTTTCAACAAGCTCACTGCATTCCAGAAACCCAACATGGCCTGCTTTCAATGACCTTCAACCCATCTGCTTTTGATATTCTCCCAGCTGTCAGTTACCTTGCAGCACTGACAGAAGCCCTGAAAAATGATACTTACCCAGGATCTCAACCGAGGTGCAGCAGGTTCTCAGCCAAAGGACAGTGCTTGCTGGAGGGAGTCATGAAACGAAGAAGCAGAGACTAACATAAAAACAGCCTTTTAAAAATATAAATGAGAATCCCATTTTTAGGGAAGATTTAATGGAGGTGTTCAAAATTATGAGGGATTATGAGAGTAAATAAGGAGAAACTATTTTCACGGCAGAAGGGTCAGTCACCAGAGGACACAGATTTAAGATAATTGGCAAAAGAACCAGAGAGGATCTGCCAGAGTTTTCTTTTTTACGCAGCAAGTTATTATGATCTGCCTGAAAGGGTAGTGGGAACAGATATTACAGTAACTTTCAAAAGGGAATTGAATATATACTTGAAGCGGAATAATCGCAAAACTATGGGGAAAGCGCAGGGGACTGAGACTAATTGGATAGTCAGCCAGCACAAGCACTCCTGAACTGTTCTATTCTATGGGACTGTCATGCAGAACACGATCAGGTTTGAGCAGCATAAAGGAAAGATTTGGATTTATATAGCGCCTTTCACGATCGCCAGACATCTCAAAGCGCTTTACAGCCAAAGTGCTTTTCAAGTGTAGCCGCTGTTGTAATATAAGAATTTCCACACAAGCAAGTTCCCACAAACAGTAATGTGATAATAACCAGATAATCTGTATTTTTGTTCTGTTGATTGAGGGATAAATATTGCCCAGGACACCAAGGATAACTCCCCTGCTCTTCTTCGAAATAATGCCATGGGATCTTTTACGTCCACTTGAGAGAGTAGACGGGGCCTCAGTTTAACATCTCATCCAAAAGACAGCACCTCCGACAGTGCAGCACTCCTTCAACACTGCAGTGTCAACCCAGATTTTCTTTTTGTGCTTCAGTCGCTGGAGTGGGATTTCAACCCACAACCTTCTGACTCAGAGGCAAGTGTGCTACCCACAGAGCTGCAGCTGACGCTGTAAATCAGGTGTTGACAATTGGGTGATGCCGAGCTTGGGTTATAAAAGTCTGAAGATTATAGGAGGGAGGAAAGTCCAAGGGAGGTGAAGAGTTCCATAGTTTTGAGGTCCTAGGAAATAAAATGAGTTAGTGTTTCGGTACTTTGCGCTAATGCCACTGGATTCCCAAAGTTCAGGCAGCTTAAACCAAATGTAAAACTGCCAGGACTTGCTGAGAGTGATGCTCAGAAGACACGGCAAAAAGGGAAAACTTACATTAGGCGCAGGCTTCAGGAACCCGATGACACTCGCACAGGTCTCGCACAATATAAAAGTACCCAGAGGCGGCCATGAGTTGCTGTGCCCTAAAAGCACCACTGGGCTAATCAGTACTCCTCTATTCTTTCTTCTTCACTGACTAGATTTTAAACCATTACAACTTAGCATAACACATAACATATTGAAACCATATGACTATAAATTCCAAGCAAAATTATACAGATTTGTACAGATTGGAATTCCAGGGATGACAAGCACATTTTTGAAATACTGAGATTTTAGATAGTGAGATAAACATCTTGTTGCAATGAACTATGAAAAATTGCTTTGTAAAAATAAAAAAATGTGTCTGTAATGCCCAGTAAGTGTTGTGGAACACAATTTTTTTGAATAGCATTTAAAAACATTGAGAATAGGCGATGCGGAATTTAGAAGTATTTTCCAGCTGGATGGGTTGCTACATGAGGGGCCAAATCTTCCGCTATGGAGAAAACAATAGTTTTTGGGCAGAAGCTTCAATCGGTTCCTTGTAAATACTCTCCCAATTTGTGTGTACTTCTTTTCCTGCAGGTTGTTAGTGAGCTGTCTCTAAGAGCACTCTTGAGGTACATACCTGCCCATTTCCCTTTCAATCCTTGTGGAGAAGCAGCTGTCAGCTTGGTGCTTTTCCCCGATAGCCCAGCTAAGACTCATCTTGTGGGCAATAGCAGCTTCATCCTAGCACTCTATGACAAAGCATTCAAATACATGTAACATGTGCCCTTCTCAATGTCAGTGTATGATCAAACGCAATTCTAATTCAATCACAGACTTGCATATATATCGTGTCTTTAATATAGTAAAACTTCCCACGATGCTTCACAGGCGTGTTATCAAACAAAATTTGACACAGAGCCACACAAGGAGATATTAGGACAAATGACCAAAAGCTTGTTCAAAGATGTAGGTTTTAATGAGCGTCTTAAAGGAGGAGAGCGAGCTGGAGAGTTTTAGGAAGGGAATTCCAGAGCTTGGGGGCCTAGGCTGCCAATGGTGGAGTGATTAAAATCAGGGATGCGCAAGAGGCCAGAATTGGAGGAGCGCAGAGATCTCGAAGGTTGTAGGGCTGGAGGAGGCTACAGAGATAGGTAGGGGGGTGAGACCATAAGGAGATTTGAAAACAAGGATGAGAATTTTAAAACTGAGATGCTGCCTTTTCCCATTCAGTCTAATCGTATGGAATGCCAATGGACCAATAACCATTGCATTCACTTCGATCTTGCAGAATTCCAGTGAACCAACCTCTTTGTATTCATTTCTGTTGTCCAGAATTTAAGTGGATCAATAACTCTTCCTGTCATTCCCATTGTATAAAATTGCAATGAGCCAAACCCCTTCCCAATTGCTCCTATTGTATAAAATAGACACGGGCTACAATACTTCCCACTAATTCCCATTGTGCAGAATTCCAATGGCCCAAACCCCTTCCCATTCGCTCTCATTGTACGAATTCCTGCTGATCACTGGGAACCAAGATGTTGATCCAAACATCACTATTCTTCAGTTGCAGCACAAAGTACAGCCAATCATCCTCAAAACCACACTCTGCAGCAGCAGACAGAAGTTAATTAGTTGTGTGTAAAATATTTATCTTTTGTGAGTGTTTTCTGTTTTTGTTTTTATTCACATTGAACAGCTGAGTGAAAGATCACAGACTGTGGTACTGAAGACTTTCCAAGTGACTCTTTTCATCTGCAGTTTATAGAAACCCAGGTCCAAACGGCTGCCCATCCACCTCTGGGACCTGGCTAGAATCCATCTTGGACTGATTAGATGCAGTTTCATTCTCTCTGATGTCTGTAAGGATCCTAAATAAAATGCGTCTGAGACAGTTTGTTCCAGTTTCTACTGGGCATGAGTCCACAACACAAAACTGCCTGTAAGTCAATGCAAATTGGCATCCATTTGTGCATCTCTCAGAGAGGCCCCAGTGATGGATCGTGTGAGAAATGGAAATTTCAGACTGGCGTTGTGTGGAGTTATCATAATATGCTGGGGATAAGATGGAGAAAAGGTCAAACTGCAGTACTTCTCACCAGTGCACAATACTCAATCTGTGAGTGCTTGATCCTGACACTGGCTGTTAAAAGTCCATGTGTTTTTGTTTGTTACCAATCGCTAATATATTTCCCTCACTTTAAGGAGTGTGCACATAGGGAGTAAAAGTAATTCTAATCTAAGGCTTCAAAGAGAATTTCAGTGAGGCTGGAATCTTTATGAGTCAGGAGTTTGAGTCAAGGAATTGGGGGCCATATCTCCAGCTCGCTCTCCAGTCTAATGCATCGCCACTCTGGATTTGCAGCCTTCATGAATATGTCCTAATATTTCTTATTAAGCTACTGTGGCTTTACTAGGACTTAAACTGTATTCAGTTCCCAGCTGCTGTTTCTATCCCTGTGAGAGAACAGACTTACAGTCACATCCTGAGGTATCCAGAAGCCTTTGCCAAAAGCTCACCCATGCGTTGCTCTATAAAGTGAGTATCTTCTTCAGTGCTTGTCTCATTGAAATTTTCATGCGATTTAAAAACAAATCCTCCGTCTCTTGACATGATAGGAGGTGATGGCGGCTGTCCATTTTTCTGCAGTGTGGGTTGCGTAGGCATACGGTTCTTGTGGTTGGGAAAGAAAAAGATGTTCCTGGTTTTTACGTTTGCTTGGGTTGACGTCGAGTTTTCTGAATTTGCAACGTTCAAATCCGGTGCTCCTCGGTGTCAGCTGTGGCTCAGTGGGTAGCACACTCTGAGTCAGAGGTTGTGGGTTCAAGTCCCACTCCAGGTCCTTGCTCACATAAATCTAGGCTGATACTCCAGTGCAGTGCTGAGGGAGTGCTGCACTGTTGGAGGTGCCGTCTTTCAGAAGAGATGTTAAACTGAGACCCTGTCTGCTCTCTCAGGTGGACGTAAAAGATCCCATGGCACTGTTTTGAAGAAGAGGAGGGGAGTTATCCCCGGTGTCCTGGCCAGGATATAGTCGATGTATTCACCGGGGCATATGAAAGCATGGGCCTTACGCTTAACATCCGTAAGACAAAGGTCCTGCACCAGCCTGTCCTCGCAGCACAGCACTGCCCCCAGTCATCAAGATTCATGGCGCGGCCCTCGACAACGTGGACCACTTCCCATACCTAGGAAGCCTCTTGTCAACAAAGGCAGACATTGATGTGGCGATTCAACATCGCCGCCAGTGCAGCCTTTGGCCACCTGAGGAAAAGAGTGTTCAAAGACCAGGCCCTCAAACCTACCACCAAGCTCATGGTATACAGGTCTGTAGTGATACCCGCCCTCCTGTATGGATCAGAGGCATGGAAGACTTACAGAAGACACATCAAGTCGCTGGAGATATATCACCAACGATGTCTCCGCAAGATCCTGCAAATCCCCTGGGAGGACAGACGTACCAACATCAGTGTCCTTGCCCAGGCTAACATCCCCAGCATTGAAGCACTAACCACACTCGATCAGCTTTGCTGGGCAGGCCACTTAGTTCGCATGCCAGACACGAGACTCCCTCAGCAATTGTTCTAGGCGGAGCTCCTTCATGGCAAACGAGCCAAAAGTGGGCAGCGGAAACGTTACAAGGACATCCTCAAAGCCTCCCTGATGAAGTGCGATATCACTACTGATGCCTGGGAGTCCCTGGCCAAAGACCGCCCGAGGTGGAGAAAGTGCATCCGGGAGGGTGTTGAGCTCTTCGAGTCTCAACACTGCGAGCGTGAAGAGGTCAGGCGCAGGCAGCGGAAGGAGCGTGTGGTAAATCAGTGCCACCACCCCCACCTTCCCCCAACGACTATCTGTCCCTCCTGTGACCGGGTCTGTGGCTCTCATGTTGGACTGTTCAGCCACCAAAGGACTCACTTTAGGAGTGGAAGCAAGTCTTCCTCGATTCCGAGGGACTGCCTATGATGATGATCCTTCAATCAACATAACAAAAGCAGATTATCTGGTCATTATCACATTGCTGTTTGTGGGAGCTTGCTGTGTGCAAATTGGTTGCCATGTTTCCCACATTACAACAGTGACGATACTCCAAATCATTGGCTGTAAGGCGCTTTGAGATGTCTGGTGGCTGTGAAAGGCGCTATATAAATCCAAGTCTTTCTTTCTGCTCATGTTGGGTAAATAGCCTCCAGTGGCTATTTAGATCACCAGTAATGACAAGTGAATCCCGCAAACCCCACCTTGTGCCTCAAACACACAACACCAGTTGTCAACGGCAGAATGTTTATTAACTGTGGGGGTCACAGTGAAATGCTGGTTGTGCTATAACTCTCCAGCTGCTGCCTCCGTTTCTGCTTGTACAGGAATGAAATTGTTCCACTCAGTACGTTACATTCCCCAGCCTTGGCATTGTGCCCCTGTTCTACCCTGTTCTACCCAGATGGGATTGGATATGCACCACAACAGGTGGAATCAGGGTTCACACACACTGTGAAATGTATGTGCGGTTTTAATAGGTTATCTTATTGCTTTGCCAATCTTCCAATCTTTCTCATGTTAACTTGAGTCTCTCAGCCCCCTCACTCTCCATCTGACTTTCTGCCTGTTTTCTCTCTGTCAATCTTTCTATCGTTCTGGCCCTCTGTTCTGTATATGTGTAGACAACACTCCTGTTCTCTACTTCTGTCTGTCTGTTGTTGTATTTCTGTCCTTCGCTAAGTTTTTCAGTCGCCTCATCTATCTCTCTCATTCTCTTTCTTTCTGAGCATGTTTCTCTCTCTATTTTGTAATATTTTTTCTGTGTACTGCTCTGTTTTGTAATGTCTTTCCTTTTTTCCCCTTTCTAAAGCCTAGTTTATTTTAAATGGGTTAACACCTTCACTAAAAAAGCAACCAGAGGGATGGCATATCAAGATATGTTTGTCCATCATTATCGAGAACAGTCATTTCTATCTTTAAGTCTTTGATGTCTGTTTCTTTTTCTCTCCATGTTTACTTCTCTATCCCACTGTCTCTTCCTCTCTCTCTCTCTCTCTCTGTTTCTTAGGGCCATATTTTCCACCCCCAAACCAGTATGCCAGTATGGTCTGATTTATTAGGAGTAAGGGGTTCCATGTTTGGATTTTAAACAACAGCACCCCATCACCCGCCCCCCCCCCCTCATTCCTAAAATGAAAAGGCTGTCTTTGTAAATTGATAACTGCCCCTTTCCCAAATAAACTCTGCTGCACACATGCAGGAAGGATAAATTCATGAAGGAGAACACTTTGCAAATTCATTCACTGAGATAAGTGCAACTGCAAAATGACTTCAAACTGAATTGTTTAAATTACCTACAAGTTCAGACATATGCCTTACTAGACGTCAATATCCACAGATCACACGGAATATAACTCGGTCCATGGTTCATCAAAGTCACACAACTTCACAGTCATTTATTTTCTTCAATTTTCTGTCAATTCTCTCCTGAAGGCATTAACAGTTTTGACGGGTTATAGTTCCACAGTCATCAGTTTCTTCATCATCGCTTGGGTCAAAAACCCAGAATTCCCTATTTAGCAGCACTATGGGAGCACCTTCACCACACGGACTACAGCGGTTCAAGATGAAGGCTCACCACCATCTGCTCAAGGGCAACTAGGGATGGGTAAAAAAATTCTGCCGTTGCCATCCTTGCTAAATGCCATCCTTGCTAGCGACTTCCATATCCCAGAAATTTGGTTTGCAGATAACACTAAGCTGGATGGCAGTGTGAGCTGTGAGGAGGATGCTAAGATGCTGCAGGGTGACTTGGGCAGGTTAGGTGAGTGGGCAAATGCCTGGCAGATGCAGTATAATGTCGATAAATGTGAGGTTATCCATTTTGGTGGCAAAAACAGGAAGGCAGAATATTATCTGAATGGTGACAGATTAGGAAAAGGGGAGGTGCAACGAGACCTGGGTGCCATGGTACATCAGTCATTGAAAGTTGGCATGCAGGTACAGCAGGCGGTAAAGAAGGCAAATGGCATGTTGGCCTTCATAGCTAGAGGATTTGAGTATAGGTGCAGAGAGGTCTTACTGCAGTTGTACAGGGCCTTGGTGAGGCCACACCTTGAATATTGTGTACAGTTTTGGTCTCCTAATCTGAGGAAGGGCATTCTTACTATTGAGGCAGTGCAGCAAAGGTTCACCAGACTGATTCCCGGGATGGCAGGACTGACATATGAAGAAAGACTGGATCGACTAGGCTTATATTCACTGGAATTTAGAAGAATGAGAGGGGATCTCACACAAACATATAAAATTCTGACGGGATTGGACAGGTTAGATGCAGGAAGAATGTTCCCGATGTTGGGGAAGTCCAGAACCAGGGATCATAGTCTAAGGATAAGGAGTAAGCCATTTAGGACCGAGATGAGGAGAAACTTCTTCACTCGGAGAATTGTAAACCTGTGGAATTCTCTACCACAGAAAGTTGTTGAGGCCAGTTCATTAGATATATTCAAAAGGGAGTTAGATATGGCCCTTACGGCTAAAGGGGATCGGGGGTATGGAGAGAAAGCAGGAATGGGGTACTGAAGTTGCATGATCAGCCATGATCATATTGAATGGTTGTGCAGGCTCGAAGGGCCAAATGGCCTACTCCTGCACCTATTTTCTATGTTTCTATGTTTCTAAATGAATGTAAAGAATGGCCATTCGTAATGTGTCAGCCTAGATAGCGTGCACTGGCAGGTTATTCCACCGCAATGGTCTGAACTCGATCCTGTACTCCCCCCAACATCCATGTGTGAGCACTTTGAGTGGCGGTCGCTGAGTAGCGACCAGGAGCGGGAACCCTGTGCAGTTTTCCCCTCTCTAACTTCTGGGCAGAGGCCAATAATAGGAACACTACCACTGCCCCATTTCGGATCCGCTAACATCATCTGGACCAGTGGTCGATTCTGGGACTTTCCTGTTATCTGTGGCTCAGCTACTTACTGGTTTAAACAGCGGAGATCAGGGGATAACATAACTAACTTTAACCAGTTCACATGATCATGCAAGAACATAAGCAAAACCTCTCACGAAAACTCAATAATAAATGTTATAAATGTCAAAATTCTCAGTCAGGTTCAAAAATGAATGCTTGACTTTGTAGCTCGAGAGGTACACAACGGGTTTTGCGTGAATATATATTTTGTGGTGCCCTTCTGTGATACAATTTCAAGAATATAATCTTGGCCTGTACATGTGAATGTCATGTGGGCTCAGATTAGATGGTTTTTACTGCATGTGTATATAAGTGGCTTGGCACAAAGTAGGAACTAGCTTAACCCACTGGCCCCTTCGAGCGAAGGCTGTTCTTTATCTTTTGCTGTCAATGCCACGTTCTTTCGCCATATCCCTTAAATGAAACAGATTGGCTGAAAGGCACTTTAGGACATCCTGAGGTCGTGAAAGGCGCTATATAAATGCAAGTCTTTCTTTCTTAATGCCCTTAAATTCCCAAGTCTCTGCCTCCCATTCAAACACAGGAATCGATTTTGTATCTTTGTCCTTCTGGAACAGTGCACCCTGCCCTTTGTGTGAAGACAATTTTCTTGGGGTTGCTTTTATTCACTACAGTTCTAATTTCAAGATATCTCCCTTTGTTTTTGGTTTCTCTTGCTACAGGGAAGGGCCAAGTCCTATCAGTTCTCTTCATTATTTTAAACATCATCATTGCAATGTACATAAAAACAACTTGCATTTAGAGAGCTCATGTAACGTAGTAAAACATCCCAAGGTGCTTCACAGGGGCGGTGTCGAGAAAATTTGACACTGAGCCACATAAGGGGAGAAACTGGGGTTAGAACAGAGAACAGAGAAGGTTAAGAGGAGATTTGATAGAGGTGTTCAAAATCATGATGATTAAATAAGGAGAAACTGTATCGAGTAGCAGAAGGGTCGGTAAACAGAGGGCACAGATTTAAGATGATTGACAAAGAACCAAAGGGGAGATGAGGAGAATATCTTTTACGCAACCAGTTGCTAAAATCTGTGATGCACTGCCTGAAAGTGTGGTGGAAGCAGATTCAGCAGTAACTTTCCAAAGGGAATTGAATAAATATTTGAAGGGAAAAAAACTTGTAGTGCTATGGGGAAAGGACAGGGGAGTGGGACGAATTTGACAGCTCTTTCAAAGAGTCGGCACAGACACAATGGGCTGAATGGCCTCCTTCTGTGCTGTATCATTCTATGATTAGAACGGTGGACCAAAAGCTTGGTCAAAGAGGCAGGTTTTAAGGAGGGTAGAGAGGTGGTAAGGTTTAGGGAGGGAATTCCTGAGCTTAGGGCCTAGGCAACTGCCACTGGTGGGGCAATGAACATTGGGGATGCACAAGAGACCAGATTTGGAGGAGTGCCGAGATCTCAGAGGGTTGTAGGGCTGGAGAAGATTACAGAGGTCGGAGGGGCGAGGTTATGGAGGGATTTGGAAACTCGCAGAGTAAATGTTGTTCCTGCCCCTAGGGACAGTGCGTTTTCTCAAAATAGATGTGGCTGATGACAACACGACCTTGAGTCTAATTATGGCTGCAGCAGGCACAAGTGGTCAAAAAGCATGACCTCTGGCCAGCTGAAGGAGTGTTCTCACCATTCATACCAGTGAAGTTATTTTGAAGTTGTTGGCCTACTCTTCCTGAAGCTTTTGCCTCCTAGCTTTCATCTTGTTCTCTCTTTTTAATAGAAGGCTTTCACTATCACAATGAATGCCGGGATAGCCTCACATCCATATGGGTCCCTGGCTCTCCAGCGAGAGAAAGCACTTACAACTTCCACAGCCAGGAGAAATATATAAAAAGGGAAACGGAGAACTACATTAAGAAGAAAGAACTTGCATGTCTATAACACCTTTCACCATCTCAGGATGTCCCAAAGCGCTTTACAGCCAATGAAGTACTTTTGAAGTGCTGCCACTGTTGTAATGTAAGACATTACAGCAAGCTCCTACAAATAGCAATGAGATAATGACCAGATAATTTATTTTTAGTGATGTTGGTTGAGGGATAAATATTGGCCAGGACACAAGAGACTCCACCTGCCAGTCTCTATGGCTCATATGGTACAATTAGCTTGCTGTATTTGGCTGCATTTGTTTTTGCTGTGGATTGACAGTTTAATAATGTTGCTTAAGGCTGAAAATCTAACACCACCTGCGTGCAGTTTTGACAGCCCTGGTGCCATAACATCAATAGAGTTACTGACCGGGAATGGGGGAAAGTAAGTGAACTTGTGACATTGGGATTACTGGAAGATGCTTACACTTCAGCACTTGCTGATACATCTGCACGTTACTTTCTGTATGCCACCACAGCTAATTCCATACACGTTCTGAACTCTGCATCAGAAGCAAGATCGCACTAATGAAAGGGTTAAGATCTGGGAGGGCTTCGTGGCAGCTTCTGCTTCTTGTTTGGGTTCCCGTTGGTTCTGATTTATTGAAAGCTCTGTTATTACTGATGTAATCTTGCGTAATCTCTTAATGCTGCCTGTGTGTGGTAACTTGGCAAGATTACCTTGTGTATTTTATTGATAACTGCATGACACATTGGCAGAGTAAGCTCAAAGCCATTTGACTGTAAAATAGGACGAAAAGAAAAAAATCTCATCTTGAGGTCAGGCTTTTTTAGCTTGATGATGGTGGGTGGCTTTTCTTTGAGAACTAAATCTATCAGGTTTGTTTTCCTGCTCTGAGAGTGTTCGCAGTGTCGCCAGGAGTCCAGTCTACACCAGAACTAGGAAGAAGGGAAATTCCGCACGCATCACTTATTTATTCCCTGTCCTGGATGAGCCAGAACTGCCACAGTTAAACATCAGAAAGACCAAATTCAACCAGGATCTTATTGGATGGCGGAGCAGGCTCGAGGGTCCAAATGGCCAACTCCTACTCCTATTGCTTATGTTCTTATTAACCTGTTTAATTCTCATCAGAAAACCTATCCCCTCTCCTCTGGTGTCCTTGCTATGTTGTTCCCGCAGGTTGAACATGACTGTGTACAACCTTGTTGTCCTGCTCTACTCTGAGCACAGCTTCAAATCCTTTCACTGTGGCTGCCTACTACAGCTGGTGGAACAATGCTCCCTTCCTCTGTCAGCTGTGGCTCAGTGGGTAGCACTCTCACCTCTGACTCTGAGAAGGTTGTGGGTTCAAGTCCTGCTGTAGGGACTTGAGCACAAGAATTGAGGCTGACACTCCAGTGCAATGCTGAGGGAGCGCTGCATTGTTGGAGGTGCTGTCTTTTGGATGAGACGTTAAACCGAGGCCCCGTCTTGCCTCTCTTGTGGACGTAAAAGATCCCATGGCACTATTTCGAAGAGCAGGGGAGTTATCCCTGGTGTTCTGGCCAATATTTATCCTTCAATCAACATAACAAAAACAGATTATCTGGTCATTATCACATTGCTGTTTGTGGGAGCTTGCTTGTGTGCAAATTAGCTGCTGCATTTCCCATATTACAACAGTGACTACACTCCAAAAGTACGTAATTGGCTGTAAAGCGCTTTGAGATGTCCGGTAGTCGTGAAAGACGCTATATAAATCCAAATTTTTATTTTTTTCTTTCTCTATCCATACTTCCCTGTTACTGACATCCTCATCCATGGCTTTGTTACCTCCACCAGGCTTGGCATTTCCAACTTAGCTGGCCCCCACTACATCCAATTCAGCCAGGACTCTGCAACCTGCATCCCGTCCATTACCAATTCCCACTTGTCCATCACCTCAGTACTGGCCACCCTCCTTGTCCCCGCAAAATCTTCGTCCTCGCCTGCAAATCCCCTCCATGACCTCATCCCATTTCACCACTGGAACCTCCTCCAGTGCTAAATCTCAGCTTGCACTCTCCGCTCTAGGGAGTCTGGACAACCTCCCGCTACACTCCACCATTGGCGGCACAGCCCTCAGACATCATGGCTCCACGCTCCCTCCCAAATCTCATCTCCGGCCCCGCATCCTTGCTGCAGCTCTCCCCACATTTAAACCTACCTTTTGATCACCTCCTCTAATCATTAACCAGTTTGGTGAAATGCTTTGGGATGTTTTTCTGTGTTGAAGGTGCTGCGCAACTGTACATAGATAATTACATGGCATATACAGCACAGAAACGGGTCATTCGGCCCAACTAGTCTGTACTCGTGTTCATATGCCACATGAGTATCCTCCCATTCCAGCTACAATATTGTTGCCTTACTTTTACTTCCACTTTGTTGTTTCTCCTCACAAGTTCCCTCTTCCACCCCCACCCCCAATCTTTCTAAAGATGTAGACCTCTTGCTGGGTTCCATGAGCTCCATTTACCCTCTATTACCTCGTCAAATGGCCATTCTTCATGACTAACGGGTGGGAAGGGGAATGGAATTATCTTTGCTGCACCCAGTCCTGTCATCGTCCAATGTCCAAATAGACACACTTCCAGCAGTCAGTGGACAGTGACCATGAGCAGGAGCCCTGGCTGATTTTCTCATCCCATACCCGGGGGCACTGAGGCCAATTGTAAGCACCTGTAAAACTGCACTGGCTGCATCTGGGGATTGAGCCTGGGACACTTCTTGGTCTGGATTGTTAAACTATTCACTGTCTGAGCCCGCTGAGCTAGCGGGAAGAGCCACGTTGCTGAGGGTTGTAATGGAGAGATGGCATTGGATGTTCCATCAAAGCCAGACTGCAACCCCTGCGTTTTTAAACTTATTTTTTATTTGCATTTGGAATCAGCTTGTTGGTAAAGACAAAACGCATTAGTCACACCTGAAGGATGGAGAATCCAGAGAAAATCCCCACACATTCACTACTAATAGGTCATGACTTTCTGTCTCAGGAATTTCTCCAAAAATGTACTCTAATTCCAGTGTGAATATCTGTGGGGCGGTGAGAGGAGAGAGACTGTCTGCGTTACAGGTGGAACAAGAGAAAACTAAAAGAGTGAAGATAGATCAAGAGGATGAGGTTGAGAGAAGGCAGGAACAGAATGAGAAAGAATGTCGTCCAGATGGACAGAGAGAGAGAGAGAGAGTGAGAGAGAGAGAAAGAGACGGGCTGTGTTAGAGACAGAAGAAGTAAACATGATAAAACTAAAAGAGTGAAGGCAAAGCAAGAAGACGAGGTGGAGCGAATGCAAAAGAGTCTGAAACAGAATGAGAAAGAATGCAGTCCGGAGGGACAGAGAGGAGGAGTGCGAGGGGGAGAGACAGTCTGTCTGGTGGAGTGGCTCGCTGATGGCGTGGATTAGTCATTTACTGTATTCCACATGTTCTGGCAGTAAAACAATATTCCACGTTCTACAAATAATTACATCTGTTCTCTTGTTTATGACATTTCATTGGCCGCACCCATTCACTGCACTGGGTTGAAAGTGGCTCAGTGAAGGGACAGTCAGATTGTATCGAGCACTTGGTGCTGACAGTCTGAAGATATTAAATTAGGCTGTTTAACACTGTCCGAAAATGTTGAACAAACTCAGCACCAAGTGATGAAAACAGAATAACTCTCACCTCATTGAAACAGTGTGAGTGCTGGAAGGAGCCATGTGTGAGACTGACTGAGTCTGAGTAAAAATAGAGGTTCCCTCGGACACAGAACTCAGTTCTGAGTGACAACCATCTTAGTTACACAGTGGTGTTTATGTTGCTATGTCTTTTTTGAATTGACTATCACCTAATCCTGTTTATCGATTAAATTAATCTGCATGCAAAGGTTATTTTGCTTTCCCGTTTCCTTGTTTGTGGCTATTTTCCTCTTTGGCATGTGTTAATTAGTTTGAAACTATCATCCAATTTATAAACATTTGGCTTTGAGAAAATATATGCTATAGGCAGACCTAACATGGAGAAGAAATGTTAAAAATGTACAGTAATAGTTCAGTTACCATGCTAGTTGCCAGAACATGTATTGAGAGTATTGACCTGAAGCTCTGCAATTAGCAAGCAATACATCATGCAAGTTCTCTCAGCTCCCCAAATCTCTGTGTTCTGACATATTGTGCGTTACCTGACTTCATAAGGACTGTCCCACCACATTGTGAGCTGAGCCACAGCTTAACGTTAGTAGCTTCAATGGGGGCGATTTTAACCCTACACGCTCAGCAGAAACCTGCGCAGTTAAAATCGCCCTGGCTTTTACCTGTACAAAAGCCGCCATGATCGCAACATCTGCAATTTTAATCAACAGGGTCCTTCTTTACATATGCATGTTGGGGCCTGATGACATCATTGAGACCCGACCTGAGTGGGGAATCCAACTGGAGTTAAAATTGGGACTGAGCTGTAACTCAAATGCCTTTTGATCTCGCAACAGAACCCAAGCTCAAATAGACAAGCCATGCAGCCTGTCAGAGAGATGAGGCTGGTTTGGTGTTTGGTAGCAGATCTGCCATTCTGTGTCAACAACAACAACAACAACAACAACAACAGCGTGCATTTATATAGCACCTTTAATGTAGTAAAATGTCTCAAGCAGGAACGTAATCAGCCAAAATTTGACTAAGAGTCACATAAGGAGATATTAAGACAGATGACCAAAAGCTTGATCAAAAAGGTAGGTTTTAAGGAACGTCTTAAAGGCTTAGAGGTTAATGGAGGGAAGTCCAGAGCTTAGGACCTAGGCAGCTGAAGGCACGGCAACCAATGGTGGAGTGAAGGAGATCGGGGATGCACAAGAGGTCAGAATTGGAGGAACGCAGAGTTCTCGGAGGGTTGTAGGGCTGGAGGAGGTTGCAAAGATAGGGACGGAGGAGCCAATGAAGTGATTTATTTTCTTTTCACAAATCCATCCCCTAGCTTCTGCCTTATCGGCTAGTCATCCCATTTCGACAGTGCCAAATCCTTCCCATTGTATTATCAGTAACAGGCTTCCTATATTTATTTTCCCCAAAATGCTCCAATAAAGCCTGAAAGCTTTTTTTCTTCCCTCTACTGTTATAGCCATCAATTTATATGGCGAGAATTAATTGGGGAGACATTTATTTCCAATCTAGGGGAAGGGTTTGCGAAAAGGAAAATAAATCCTGAGTGTTAAAACTGAGGAACCCATTTTCTGATATCTGGGAAGTGTCTGAGGAAGTTTTTCTATCAGAGCTTTTCAAATGGCTTCCATATGGGAGTTCAAGAATCTTGTCCTGGTCATAGTTAACTTTGTTTCCTTCTCCCCTTCCCCCACACACTATAGGATTCTGAAGCACAACGACGAGGTTGGCTGTACAACATATTACATACAGCACCCGATATACCCGCATAATACTTTGGATAGTAAATCGTTGCAGTATGAGTAATATGGTGTGATAGCAACATAGTTTGAGTCACTGAGGCATGAGACTGAGTAACACGTAGCACAGAGCCTGGGGCTGCCCTTTCACTTCCTCTGTAACTACTGCCACTGTACTGAACAGTAACTTTGCTCCTGTCTTATAAACAAGAGTACAAGATAATGGTGCCAGGTATGGCTCAGTGTGTAACACTTTTGACTCTGAGTCAGAAAGTTAGAGGCTGAAGTCCCACTCCAGAGACTTGAGCACCAAAATCTAGTCTGCCTCTCCAGTACGATACTGAGGGAGCGTTGCACCGCCAGAGGTCTTGGCAGAGATGCTGTCTGCTCTCTCAGCTGGACGTGAAAGATCCCATGGCACTATTTCGAGGAAGAGCAGGGGAGTTCTCCTCGGTGACCTGGCCAATATTTATCCCTCAACCTATATCGTGTATTGGGCATGGTGGAGCATACTGGAGTGCCAACACAGAACCCATACTTCTCTTGTGTTCCAGATCTCAGCTGTGCTGCAGTCAGGAGCTAAGCAGATGCCAGGTCCCCCCACTGTAGAGGGAGAGGGAACTTTGCTGGTCTTGTGGACAATGGTTGTCCAAGAGTGGTATCAGGGGTGCCCACTCAGCTGTAGGAGGAGCATGGCCCAAGAGAAATAAATAAGGAAAGGAGTCTGGGAGTCTTAGAACAATGAAATCTCAAGGCCCATACTTTACTGTCAAACTCAGCATCCCCTGAAGTATTGACACTTGTTAGAATCCCTCCTTTCTCTCCTCCACCCTTAGCAGCACTAATTATTACTGGAGTTCAGTTCCATGACTTTCGACAGCCTTCACTGTCCCCAGCCATGTTTAAGTTGCCATTCATCATCATCATCATCATCATCATCATAGGCAGTCCCTCGGAATCGAGGAAGACTTGCTTCCACTCTTAGCATGAGTTCTTAGGTGGCTGTACAGTCCAATACGAGAACCACAGTCTCTGTCACAGGTGGGACAGATAGTGGTTGAAGGGAAGGGTAGACGGGGAGCCTGGTTTGCCGCACGCTCCTTCCGCTGCCTGCGCTTGATTTCTGCATGCTCTCGTCGTCGATACTCGAGGAGCTCAGCGCCCTCCCAGATGCACTTCCTCCACTTAGGGCGGTCTTTGGTGTCAGTGGGGATGTCATACTTTATCAGGGAGGCTTTGAGGGTGTCCTTGTAACGTTTCCTCTGCCCACCTTTGGCTCGTTTGCCGTGAAGGGGTTCCGAGTAGAGCGCTTACTTTGGGAGTGTCGTGTCTGGCATGCGGACAGTGTGGCCTGCCCAGCGGAGCTGATCAAGTGTGGTCAGTGCTTCAATGCTGGGGATGTTGGCCTGGTCAAGGACTCTAACGTTGGTGCATCTGTCCTCCTAGGGGATCTTGCGGAGCATCATTGGTGGTATTTCTCCAGCGACTTGAGGTGTCTATTGTACATTATTTATATGAAAGCCTAGGTAGTGAGAGTTGGTGGGTTATCTGACTCTGAGCTTCCTCCTGTTTGCACTTGACAACCACGTCCCAGCCCTGGTCAGTGCACAACGATCGGGAGCAGGAGGTCTGCTGGAATTGTTTCCATCCTGAGCTCAAGGACACCCCAGGGCCAATTGTAGCTCTCCGCAGCTAACTCAGCACACGGACCAGGGATGAAACCTGGGCCCCTCTGGGTCTGTACAACTCAGTCTGACACCGCATGATGGATTTATTCACATCGTCGTTGAGAAGTTACCCTGCAAATAATTCTCAGTTAGTAGAAAGTGATGCTGCATTTAATACTTTCTTCACTTTATTTGCACAGACTGGTAGTTTCATTGCTGGGAGACTAAAGTATTTGGAGATAGTATGTGCAAATTCAAGACTATTAAGGCAGTCAGAGCAGTTTTATCAATGAACAAGGTGGTGGGGTGGGGGGACTTTGGATTATAATACAATTGCTTACAGATTATAGAGGACTGAGATTACATTACAGGCTGTAACACTAAACATTTCTCACCATCTGTTATTGGGAGGGGAGCTAACTTTGGTCAAGATGCCATGCTGCCATTGCCATGTGTGAAATGGCATGTTTGGCTTTACAAAAGGCCTTGTGTTTTGTACAGTTTAGTAAGTTAGATTGGTATGTGAAAAGAGGGTTTGGTTCGTAGTTCAATTGGTCCGGTCGCCTCTTGGTTCTGGGTTGAGCTGGTGTGGTGAAAGTCCTCCCCTGTTTTCTAGCTGTCAGGGATCATCGATGTAATGAATTCGCAGCTGGAGTGCACAGCTGGCACTGACCCACAATCGCACTCGGAGGAGGCTGGTACAGGAAATGGAAGTTATTACATTGATGTAATAGGCAGTGTTGTTTGAGGGTTGATGCAGAGTAGAGGGAGCTTTCCTTTACATTTGACCTGAGAGTCCTTAGTGCAGACACTTGAGTGGAAACTGTTTCATTCTCCAGCACTAACATCACTCACCTTAACGAGCACGAACATTGGTCTGCACTTGAAGGGGGTTAAATTCAAAACAAATCTGCGCAAACATTATTTCAATGAGCGAGTGGCCAACTTATGGAACAGGCTCCTTACGGAGACGATGGAAGCAGATAGAATTGATTCATTCAAATGCACGTTAGATTTCTTTCAGAAAATAGCATTTTGGGATACAGTATAGGAGTAATTTGAGACATAGCATATGGTAAGTTGAAAAGGTTACAAGTAACAGGTAACTTTGGACCTATGGTTCCCAAAGCTCTCCACCACTGGGTCTGGGTCTGTTGTACATTAATTGATAATGAATAATTACAATGATTAGTCAACAACTCCATTAGCATTGTATCACAGGACTCCCAGGCTGCTGGAAATAGATGCTCGGTCTTTTATCTATCAATTCCTATGTTTGTCTACACATTCAATGGACTCACTGTTTTACAAAAGAAAGTTTCAATAATATCACTTTTACATTGAATTTGCAGCACAAAAACAGGCCATCCGGCCCAAAATGTCCATGCCATTGTTCATGCTCCACATGAGCTGCCTCCCTTCTTACTTCATCTTACCCTATCAACATATCCTGCTATTGCTTTCTCCCTCATGTATTTATCTAGCTTCCTCTTAAATGGATCTATGCTATTGGCCTCAAGCACTCCGAGTGGTGGCGAGTTCCACATTCTCACCACTCTGAATGCAATCTTCACAAGAGTGGTATTGGAAAGTGGAGCAGATATTTCCACGTTCAGATGGGGTCTACAATGCTTTCTTTCATCTATTCTGTGAAATCTCTTTGTCCCTATGACTAATTGTAGTATGAGCTCACTCATACTTCTGTCTCTGATTCTTCTTCTACTCCGATCAGATTGGATTTATCCAGCTCACTTAACAGTGAGCTCCAACTTGACATTAATCTAATTCTGATGGCCTTTAGTCGACAATCATTTTTCCTTTGAAAGGATTTTATTTATTGTATTTCTTGAGATAAGCAATTGAAGTACACCAGTGACTCACCAGAACACTTTCTGATAAACCACAGTATCTGATGTAACACACATTGTTCAAAGCTCCATCATGAAGAGGGGAAATAATTTAAGACAGCCTCTCTTTAAAGCATGTCCTGACTATAATATGCTCTTTTGTGTGTCTCTGAAAGACAGATGCCCAGTGTTAACTTGTGTCAGCTGTTGATCAGTGGTAGCACTCTCTCCTCTGAGTCAGAACGTTGTGGGTTCAAGTCCCTCTTCAGCACATAATCTAGGCTGACATTCCAGTGCAGTACTGAGGGAGTGCTGCACTTTTGGAGGTGCCATCTTTTGGGATGAGATGTTAAACCGAGGTCCCATTTGCTTTCTGAGGTGGATGTAAAATATCCCGTGGTACTATTCGCAGAAGAGTAGGTGAGTTCTTCCTGGTGTCCTGGCCAATATATATCCCTTGATCAACATCACTGAAAAACTGATTATCTGGTAATTGTCACATTACTGTTTGTGAGACTTGTGTGCAAATTGGCTGCCACATTTCCTACATTACAGCAGTGACTGCACTTTAAAAGTACACTGGTTGCAAAGTGCTTTGTGACATTCTTAACTTGTGAAAGGCGTTATAGAAATGCAAGTTGTTGAATCCAGTTGTTCTGCTCCATGTTGGAACCAACGACAAATGAAATATTAGTGGAAAGGTTCTGCGAAGGGAGTATCAGGAGATAGGGGCTAAATTGGACAGCAGGACCACACGGGTAATAATCTTGGAATTATTACCTGAGCCACGTGCAAATTGGTATAGGGACAAACAGATTAGGAATGCCAACATGTAGCTAAAGGAGTGGTGAAGGAATGCGGGATTCCATTTCATGACACACAGGCACCAGCACTGGGACAGGAAGGAGCTGTATTGTTGGGATGGGCTGCATCTGAACCAGGCTGGAACCACGGTCCTAGTGGAAAGAATAACTAGGGCTATAAATAAGGCTTTAAATTAATAACATGGGGAGAGAGAACCGCTAGACATTACAGAAATCTAACAATAAAAGAGTCAGGAAAAGAGAGTAAAGGACAAACTAAAGAAAGGAATAAGGATAACATGAATGGCCAGAGATCGGATAAAGTCATGGGACATAAAGGTAAAATAACTGCTTAAAAAACAGAGCGAGGAATAACAAATAAAAATCATTTAAACTGTTGATACATCAATGTACGTAGCATTCAAAACAAAATGGATGATCTGGAGGCAATAATTTGCAGAGAGGATCCGGATATAGTCAGGATGGCTGAAACATGGCTACATAGAAAACAGGATGGGCAACTAAATATTGCAGGATAGCACATGTAGGAGGAGCAGCTGTACTAGTTAAATATAACATAATGGCAGTAGAACAAAGGAGGTAACTAGCAGTAAGATAGATACAGAATCTATATCGATTGAGTTAAAAGATCCATCACCCTAATAGGGGTATACTATAGACCACCAAATAGTGGAAGGAAATTGGAGGAAGAATTATGTAGATAAATGAGTAGCAGGCATAGAATACCCCCAAATAAAGTGGCAGAAAGAAGTAGTGAAAGGAGAAAAGGGAATTGAGCTTTTACAGTGTATACAGAACTCCTTTCTCACTCACATTACAAATAATCCAACAAGAATCACTGCTGGATGCTGTAATGGGTAATGAAGCAGAATAGATAGGTGAAGTAAGAGTAGGAGAGCATTTTAGAAGTAGTGACCATCAAAGCCTTGTACAATTGTAGCAAGACTTTCTTACTCTTGTAAAGAAAGAAAGATTTGCATTTATGTAGCGCCTTTCACGACCACTGGACATCTTGAAGTGCTTTACAGCCAATGAAGTACTTTTGGAGTATAGTCACTGTTGTAATGTAGGAAGCCAACTTGCACATAGCAAACTCCCACAAACAGCAATGTGATAATGACCAGTTAATCTGTTATTTTGTTATGTTGATTGAGGGATAAATATTGGCCAGGGCACCGGGGATAACTCCCCTGCGCCTCTTTGAAATAGTGCCATGGGATCTTTTACGTCCATCTGAAAGGGCAGACGGGGTCCCGGTTTAAGATCTCATCTGAAAGATGGCACCTCCAACAGTGCAACACTCCCTCAGCACTGCACTGGAGTATCAGCCTAGATTTATGTGCTCAAGTTCCTGGAGTGGGACTTGAACCCACTACCTTCTGACTCAGTACTCCAGGCGTGGTCTCACCAAAGTCCTGTACAATTGTAGCAAGACTTCCTTACTCTTGTACTCCAATCCCCTTGCAATAAAGGCTAAGATACCATTTGTCTTCTATAATGTATACACCTGTGAGCATGCTCACAGGTTGGTGGAGCTGTTGAGTTGGGAGTGGCTTAGCCAGTCACGTGATGTTCACAAGTCTGAATAAAACCCCAGCCAGTTGGGTTCGGGGATCCACGATGAGGCAAGTGGTTGTGAGCCTGGTAGATGAACTGGTAATGCGTAGTGTGATTGTTCAAGCTTTTGTTAATAAACCAACTGGTTCTAATAGCAATGTGTTGCTATGAATTCTTAAGCAAAGAACCCATGAAGCAAATACATTACACCTTCCTAATTGCTTACTGTACCTGCATGCTAGCTTTTTGCGTTTCCTGTACAAGGACACCTAAATCTCTCTGAACACCAACATTTAATAGTTTCTCACCATTTAAAAAATATTCTGTTTTTCTATTCTTCCTACCAAAGTGAATAATCTCACATTTCCCCACATTATACTCCATCTGCCACCTTATTGCCCACTCACTTAACATGTATATATCCCTTTGCAGCCTCTTTGTGTCCTCCTCTCAGCTTACTTTCCCACCTAGCTTTGTATCGTCAGCAAACTTGGATACATTTCACTCGGTCCCTTCATCTAATTCATTAATATATAGATTGCAAATAGTAGTAACACTCTTGCCTCCGAGTCAAAATGGGTTTCAAGGTCCAATCCATGATTTAACACACAAGCTAGGCTGACACTTCAGTGCACTACTGAGGGAGTGGTGCACTTCCAGAGATGATGTCTTTGAAATGAGACTCCATGTATCAGTTCAGGTGGATGTAAAAGACCTCATGGCATGATTTGAAGAAGCGCAGGGGAGTTCTCCCGGTGTCCTGGCCAATATTTATCCCTCAACTAACACCATCAAAACAGATGAACTGGTCATTTATTTCATTGCTATTTGTGGGATCTTGCTGAGCACAAATTAGGCTGGTGTGTGTTTGTTTACACAACAGTGGTGACCACACTTCAAAAGTACTTCATTGGCTGTGAAGCACTTTGAGATGTTCTGGGGATGTGAAAGGTGCTACTTAAAAGTAAGTTTGTTTGTTCTTTCCCGATAAGCCACGCTGTGTGCAGGGCCTTAAGGATAGCTTGGTGTCTTGGAAACTTTAGCTAAAATAATTGGTGTCTTAGAAACTTTAGCTAAAATAAATGTAAGTTCTTTTTTCACAGAGACTGTCCTTGGCTATAATTCAATTTCCTTGTCTAAAATATATTTCTAAAGATGTTTTCATACTATTTTAATCCAATGTTTAGCTTCAGTCCCATTTTCATTGTAAGCCATGACACTTTCCACTTACTCAGCTGCTGGTGTCAGTGCTGTAGCCATTGGGGCCTTCAGTTTATCATGCTGTCTTCTCTCAAACTCAGTCCCATTCAAACTGTTTCATGAAGCCAGCAACTCGAGCATTTTTTGGAAGGTAGAAAACCCAAACAAGAATTTAAGATAATTATCCAAAGAAACAGAGGGGAGACGAGGACAATGTATTTTACACAGTGAGTTGTTATGATCTGAAATGCAATGCCTGAAAGGGTGGTGGAAGCAGCAAATTCAATAATAACTTTTAAACGGGATTTGGATAAATATAATTGAAGTATAAAAATTTGCAGAGCTATGTGGAAAGAGCGGGCGAATGGGACTAATTGAATATCTTTTTCAAAGAGCCAGCACAGGCACAATAGCCCGAATGGCCCCCTTCTCTACTGTTAGATTCTTAGACTGACCTTTTTTGGAAAATCAATCATTTCTACCTGCCCTCGAAGCAAATCCCTCAATCACTTCTCCCTCTCGAAATCCATCTAATTGCAACCTTATAATGTCTGCTTCAATGGCATTTTCTGGTAGCTTTTTCACAAATCCATTAACTTTGTGTGAAAGAGTTTGTCTGATCAAAGGTCTGTAAAACCATTACTTGCAACCCCCAGCCTTTCCAGAGCACTTTGGTGCAATCTGTTTTAGTGCTGGATCAATAGCTAACCGCTTCACATGAATGAGTTTATGTTTGCCCATGTGGGACGTAGAAATGTATCGGCAGATTTGCTATTTATTAAAGAGACGTAACCTTTGATTTACCTTTATTGCCATAATTTAGGCGCAAATGACTATTTGTGAATTGCAGGCACAATGCAAATGGCACTGTGCTGCTTGCACCCAATTTTCCAAGGTCAGCTTATTAGTATAGCTTCAGGCTCAGAGGAGGATGGGTATTGTACATTAGCAAAGTTTAAAGGGATGGGGAATTAAAGGGGAGTGTCACAATAAGGGACACAAAATCCTGCAAGCCTTTGGAGACCCTGACAAGACATCTCATCCCATTTTACAACCTTCGCTAAGGTTGAAGTAGCGGGAACCTAGAAGAGACAGAATAAATTGAAGGAATGGGAAACCCAGGGTACAGGCACAGGCCGGCAGGCAATTGATGGAGCAGCCCAGCACCCAACTCTGGTTAATGGCCGCTGAAGTCAAGGAGGTGCTGCCTGAGATGGTTGTGAAGATGATGATCCTCTGTGCCATTGCAAAGTGCCATCCCACGGGTTACCATTGCAAAAAGAAAGAAAACCTGATCAGAAGTGGTTGAAATACACTTTGCTTTATTTAACATTGCTGAGTCCTTTCCGTGACCTCTCATACACAGCACTGCCCAGTGACCGTAGACACCCGTTTCACGGTGGTTTGATTTAGATCTGACATCCTGCACAGCAAGAAATGAGCCCGGAGGACAGCAAATGTATAATCCTTATCATAATGAGATTACATTCAAGTGATGCGTTTCAATGTGACAGGCTCCCTTGCGTCCTGTGTCTGCAAATAAACGGCAGAGGTTTGGCGGGCACTTTTTCATTGAATGGCAAGCTGTTAAATGTTCATTTTCAGTTCCCGAAGGATGAATCAATATTGTGGCCGGTGCTTTTAAGGAATAGGTTTTCGTATTCGGATCTACTGCTAATAAAGGGGTCTGCAATGGAATCCCGAGGGGTCTTGAAGGCACCAGCATTGCATTTGACATTCTCTATATTATTTTTTCTGTATTTGTTGACTCACGAGTGCGTTATTTCTGCTGCTGTATTCTAGCAAGACACATTTCCCACAATAATGGGGCTACTTTTACCCTAACTCCTTGGGTGGGAAACCCACGGGATTAGTTTAAGAGCATAAGAAATAGGAGCAGGAGTAGGCCATTTGGCCCCTCGAGCTTGCTCCGCCATTTAATAAGATCATGGCTGATTTGATCTTGACCTCAACTTCACTTCCCTGCCCGCTCCCCATAACCCTTTATTCGCTTATCGTTCAAAAATCTGTCCATCTCCTACTTAAATATATTCAATGACCCAGCCTCCACAGCTCTCTGGGGTAGAGAATTCCAAAGATTCACGACCCTCTGAGAGATTAAATTCCTCCTCATCTCCATTTTAAATAGGCGACCCCTTATTCAGAGACTATGACCCTTAGTTCTAAATTCTCCCACGAGGGGAAACATCCTCTCTGCATCCATCCTGTCAAGCCCCCGCCTCAGAATCTTATACATTTCAATAAGATCACCTCTCATTCTTCTAAACTCCAATGAGTATAGGTTCATCTCAGGAATCAACCTTGTGAACCTTCTCTGAACTGCCTCCAAAGCAAGTTTGAATGACTTCAATTGAGAGTAAAATCAGGCGGGGAGCAAAACCAGTATTGTACCGACGGGCGAGTTAGATTAAAGTTTCCCCCAATACCACTAATTTCCTTTTGGTAGCTTGCATTTTCAGGTAAATTTTCTCAGACCCTGGTCTATCTTTACAGAAGTCCGGTCAGGGGTCCCTGGGAGTATGTCATTATTTATAGGGGGAGAGGGGGAAGAATAGTTTGAAAATCACTGTTTAAATATATTAACCAAGTTGACTAAAAGGACAATTATCCACTGCTAAATCTTCATCGGCATAGAGCCTGGCCTGTGGGAGCCATGGTTACGGTGTGCCACTTCCTGCAAAGAATGCTTCCAGTCAGGAGTTCAGTAACACTGGACTCCAGCACTATACAGGTTTGTAATTAGCAATTAGGGTAGTTGTATTCAAAATAAATAGCTCTTAAGCCCCGTAACTGCATCAAAAATAAATACTTGACCAGGAGGAGCATGTGAAGGGTCTGGTTCTTGTAGCTTTCTTTGTAACTACAATGCATGGCATTTTAGATGGACCGTTTGGGCAAGGTAATTGACAGATTTAGCGCCAGAAAGCATGGGAGAGTAATCAGAAAACTGAGCAAAGGCAGGTGCTCTCTCCGCTTAAACCGCAGTGACTAATGGGGTGACCTTGGGATATTTTGTTGTTCAAGCTGAGTTGCTGCAGCTCATAAATAAAGATTGGTTGATGGGTTACATTTAGCATAGCCCTCTCTTGACATGTTAGCTTGAAAAGCTGACTCTTTGCAAACCACCCCATTCCCCCGCATTCTCCGGCCCCTGTCTGATGAGGGGGTCGTCAGGTGACGAGCAGAGCAGCCTCAGTTACCGTTTTCAGTCAGCTTACCTGAGCTAACGCTGCCCCCTCTTGAATCGGGAATTGAATTGGAAGAGTGCAGGATGATCGCACCTCACTTCAAAAAACATTGGAGGGAATTTTAAACCCCCCAAAATCCGGCGTATTGGGATTGGGTGGGAGGTTACAGTGTTAAAAATCTGAATCTCGATCCCAACCTGCCTCTAACTTCTGGTTGGCACTTTAAATACAGGTATTACAATGAGGATGCATGCCTCATTTTGAAGCTCCATTTTAAATTTAACTCTGGCTGGCCGGGTTTCTTGGGTCTTGGGGAACCCGCAGCTAAATGAAGGTGAGGACTGTGGATCCAGGCGATAAGTGCCTTTCCACTTACCTGCTGGTTCCAGCGCCCCGCCTTGCCAACACCCCACAATCGGACCGTGCCCCCCCCCCTCCGACCTTTCTGACATCCCCCTGAGGTCTCCAACCACCCTCCCCAGAGGATCCTGATATCCAATCCCCATCTCTGGCCTTTCGACTACCCCCCACCCTCCCACGCTCTGATCCCCGACCCCCTGACCGGCCTCCAATCCACAGCCCTCGATCTCCTCTCCAGCCTTCTGGCCCCTGACCTCCTGCCCCACCACCGATCCTCGGACCCCGACCCTCCTCTCCAGCCTCTGATCCTTGGCCCGTGTGCCCTGACCCTCTGTCTGGTCTCCGATATCTGTCCCTCTCCGATCCCGGCCTTCCTACCACCCCCTCCGACCCTGGCCTTCCTTCTCTCTGCTACCCGCCTGACAGCCAGCCAGCTCTTAATCTGAGAGAAACAAAATGTAAATCTGGCCCTGCTGTTAAATTTGGCAGGGCCTGAGGGAAACCCATTCTCCCAGGTTTCCCGGCCACAATCCAACAATCCTACTCCCTACTCGCCTCCAAGTTAAAATTCCGGCCATGGTGATGGTTTGTACCTGTACTTGTTGGCGATGAACAACAACAACAGCTTGCATTTATATAGCGCCTTTAACATAGTAAAACGTCCCAAGGTGCTTCACAGGAGCACAATCAGACAAAATTTGACACCGAGCTAAATAAGGAGATATTGGGACAACGGACCAAAAGCTTAGTCAAAGAGGTAGGTTTTAAGGAGCGCCTTAAAGGAGTTGTGGGAGACTGAGAGGATGAGCTGTTTAAGTAAGGGAATTCCAGAGCTTGGGTTGAAGATGGCTGAAGTCACGGCCACCAATGGTGCAGTGGAAGAAATCTGGATGCAAAAGAGGCCAGAATTGGGGGAAAGCAAAGATCTCAGAGGGATCTTCTCTCCTTCCCCTTCCCCACCTAAAGTAAGCCCCTAAAAGCCCTGTTGCAATTGAAATTCCACAACAACCTATGGATTTTTATCACGGTAAAGTGAAAATACCACAATATTCAAAGTGTTTACAAACACCCTTCAATTCTCCAGCTCGAATTCCTGCACACTATTCATCATTGCTTGGATTATACTTTTCTTTCCTCCCCATTTTATACCTTTCTTTCTCCTCCCTTGAAGGGACCAACTCGTGCTGGGCTACTCAACTGCAGCGAGTATCACAGCAGCGTCCGATTCCATCCTCCCCTGACAAACTGCCTACATGAACTTTGGGGGAAGGCCACTGTGTGGCAACAACGGAAAAGAAACTCTCACTTTTTTCTGCTTCTTGGCCCTGAGTATAATGACTCCAATTGTGGTGCCCGCACCCATCTGCTGAGATCAACTGGTACTGTGACTTGTGGTTTAACTCAGAAGGAAGTTAAGGACATTTTCAGAATAGAATTTCTGCAATCTCACTGGAGCACACACAAGGGCTGAGGATAGAACACACATTATTCACAGCTCCCAAAGAAACTCGTTAAGATGCTTTCTGCAGAGATTCCGATTAGCTGCAGTCTCCAAATGTAATACATGGCAACTAGGCCTTTAATTGGGCGCCCAGAACTCCGACCCAAAACAGGCGGGAGGTTGTTTAAATATGCAAATTGGGGATCCTATGGAGGTTGTAGGATCTCGATTGGATTTTTCACGGAGATATGGGCGGGGCATGCAAAGTGCATGCTGGTTCTAGTCATTCCAGGCATAGAGGGGCCTAACCAGCGCTCCTTTTGGCCCAGCAAAACTTGCCGAGCCTGCTGCCGGCCCATTCTCACTCGCTCCCCTGCACAGCAGGCCCTACCAGCTAGTCATATTTGATGTCCGAAGCCGGCAGGTCAAAATTTAAAATGTGGTCCAAATCCGATAAGTGGCTTGGGTTTCTCGACTGTGGCCATGGTGTGGACACTGAGTGCTATTACCAACATCGCGCCCGTTTTGGGCCCAACTTGAAAATCAACCCAGTGAATCTGCATGCCATTTAAAAAAAATCTCTCCTTCACTTGAGATGATGATATTTTTACTTTTCTTTCTCTAATCTTCCACACTCAAAATAAAATTCATTTTGCTGAAGCATGAAAGAGATCACATTTATTCTCTCTGCTCCTCTGCAGATTTCTAGCCTTTATTATTCTGGGTCCTGTGGTCTTAAAGTCTCTGGTGTTCCGGCTCAATGGACCTATTCTAAATATAGCAGCGGCTCACTGGTGTGCTCCAGTGGGGCCACAGTCTCCGTGGGAGAAACCTTCTCCAGTTCAGACCAGACTGGGCATTGGGACCAATTTTATGGTCATTGCACACATCTGCTGCCCTGGGTATTTACCTGCTCCTGCTGCGAAGGGCCAGGGTGACACTGAGTCACAGGGTAGTGCTGACAGTCTGTGCGAGTTAATTCACTGTGCGTCCCAGCATGGTCTGAAAGGGAGGCTTGTGCCACATGTTTCAAGTATGTCACATGTTTCACGTATGTCACATGTTTTTGGTCTCCTACCCTGTCCAAAAGAAGCTCAATGCAAGGTTCAGTAACTGTGTCTCATATTTCTGCTGGTCACTCAGGTCAAAAGATCAACTTTATTGAATTCAGAACTTGGCTGTTAAGAAAGAAAGACTTGCATTTATATAGTGCTTTTCATGATCATAGGATGACCCAAAATGCTTTAGAGGAACAGAGGAACAGGAGTAGACCATTCAGCCCCTTGCTCTGCTGTTCAATGAGATCATGGCTGATCTGTGACCTAACTCCATATACCCGCTTTTGGCCCATATCCCTTAATACCTTTGGTTAACAAAATCTCAGATTTAAAATTAACAATTGATCTAGCATCAGTTGCCATTTAAGTGTTTCCTAATTTCACTCCTGAAAGGTCTGGCTTTAATTTTTAGATTTTGCCCCGAGTCCTAGAATCCCCAACCAGCAGAAATAGTTTCTCTTTATCTACCCTACCTGTTCCCTCTAATATCTTGAAAACTTCGATCAGATTACCCCTCAACCTTCTAAATTCTAGGGAATACAACTCTAACTTGTGTAATCTCGCCTCATAATGTAACCCTTGAAGTCCGGGTATCATTCTGGTAAACCTACGCCACGCTCCCTCCAAGGACAATATATCCGTCCTAAGCTGTGATGTCCAGAACTGCTCACAGGTGTGGTCTAAGCAGGGCTTTGTGTAGCTGCAGCATAACTTCTACCCCCTTGTATTCTAGTCCTCTAGATATAAAGGCCAGCATTCCATTAGTCTGTTTGGTTATTTTCTGTACCTGTTCATGACATTTTAATGATCTATGTGTCTGGACCCCCAAGAGCCAATGAAGTGCTTTTATTTTGAAATGTGGTCACTGCTGTAATGTAGGAAATGCAGTACCCTCGCAATAGTGACGTGTGGGTTGGAGACCCTCCATCAGAGCACCGTGTGGGCTGGGGTTTAAGCCCGTGTTATGGACTTGTTCCTTTTCTCTTCCTGTGACTGGCAGACCCACCACGTTTCGCTGGCATTTTCTGTTTTCATTTCACTTACAGCTTGTGTTTTTCTTTATTTATTTTCTCACATTTTTATTTACATGGAGCTCTCCTGTGTCATTTCACCCACATCATTTTTGCATTCTTTTGTTCTTTTTAATAACTGTTTTCTAAGATTGCAGGGCATTCAACCCCTCTCCATGATTGATGTATCTGTTGCATCTCTCCTCCTCCCTTCCTCGCCAACCTCTATTTTATCTTCATTTGTTTTTCTTCAGTCTTTCAGTCTTCAGTTCAGATGAAGGCTACTCACCCAAAATGCCAGAACTTGTCTTTTCTCTTTACGGATGCTCACTTACCTGCCGCACATTTCCAACATTTTCTGTTTTATTTCCCAGCTATTCGATTTAGTAGTTGTTCCCTTTTGGGCTGAATGACCTTTACTGATTGAAGCTATTCCTATACATGACAGTGAACAAGACTGGACAAGGCTGGGGAGCAGTTGATGATTACAAATTGGCATCTAAAGCTGAGATGAAGAGAAATTTCTTCTCTCAGACGGTTGTAAATCTGTGGAATTCGCTGCCTGAGAGAGCTGTGGAAGCTGGATCATTGAATAAATTTAAGACAGAGATAGACAGTTTCTTAACCGATAAGGGAATAAGGGGTTATGGGGAGCGGGCAGGGAAGTGGACCTCAGTCCATGATCGGATCAGCCATGATCGTATTAAATGGCGGAGCAGGCTCGAGGGGCCATATGGCCTACTCCTGCTCCTATTTCTTATGTTCTTATGTAAATCAAAACCTTTCTTCCCTGGTCCCCCCCCCAACCGGAGAAAAGTAGCCTTGTTTCTCTCCTATTTCTTACAAATTTGAACCTAATTTTTTTTAATTGAATGGAAAATTTGATGTCATCAGAAAAAACAATTGCATACTTTCTTTGTAGAGTCACCAATTGTTCCAGTCACAATTTATCACACGCCAAGGTCTTGGTCTTGTAATGGGGATTACCGAGTTACTAGCAGCTGTTGGCTACATTGGCAGCAACTTGTGAGGAGGCTGTGATCATCGGACCATTAACATTGCCAAGATAAAGGGAGCAAAGAGGGGAGGTAAGGGAAAGAGAGAGGCACACATGTTCAGAAAAGATTCCAGGGTGCAGCGAGTACGATTCTCTGATCTTAGTGAATCAAGATGTTTGGCTCAAATCCAGAAGAGGCCATATTATGGAATAATTATTGGTACATATCTGTTGCCCTCTCAATTCCTCCTCCGCCCATTTGTGCTTAGTTTTCCCTTTACATCCTGTGAGCCTCACATAATGTTATAATGTGAGCATTTTCCAATTGCACCCCTCCCCACCAAAAGGAAAGTGCCACCAATAAAACCGAATCATCTGTCCAAAGTAAAAAATCAATGTTCGGTAAATCTTCACAACATAATCATTACTTTTAGATCAATAATACTGCTGCAGATTTGGGTCTGCTTCAGATATCTACTTGAGTTCAGTGGTGTCTGTTACTCCCTTAAGTGGTCATGTTCCCTGCTTCTCAACAGAAGTTCTTTCCCACTGGCCTGTGTCTACTTGCGCAATAGTGGGAATCGGTAATGTAACAAGGAAACTCCCTTGTGATCTGGACCAGACCACCAGAACGTGTAACCCAACCGAGTTAATACTGGACGAGATGACGTCCGTTCAATTTGTAAACTGCTTTATTCCACAGTAGGCAAAACATGCAGAGCAGTGAGGAAAGAAAGAACTTGCATTTCTATAGCATCTTTCACGACCTCAGGACGTAGCAAAGGGCTTTACAGCTAATTAAGTACTTTTGAAGTGTAGTCACTGTTGTAATGTAGGAAGCATGGCAGCCAATTTGCGCACAGCAAGGTCCCACAAATAGCAATGTGATAATGACCAGATAATGTTTTTAAGTGATGTTGGTTGAGTTATAAATATTGGCCAGGACACCGGGGGGGAGGACTCCCCTGTTCTTCTTTAGAGTATGATGAGAGACACTTGCTACCATCAGTATAACTTCTGTTTGTGTAATGTCACATATGCACTGACCTAATTTTGTGGGCTCTTTATTTACTCTGTATAAACATGAACTCTCTGCCTGATCGGAGCAGAGGTTCTCCCCTAGCAACTTGCAGCTGCCTGATTGACCTCTTGGAGCTGGAGTCCTCACCCACACCAGATGGTTAACAGCAGCTAACACAGAGTAGAATGGCTGGGAGGAAATTTCCAAGTCAGGGCTAATGTTGTGAAATGGAGGTGGCAGAGGGGTGGTTTCAGTGTCTTTACGCTGATGATCAGGTTCAGCTGACCAGGGGCGAGACCGAGCCAAACTACTCAACCAACATCACAAAAGACAGATGATCTGGTCAGTATTTAGCTGCCGCGTTTCCTTCATTACAACAGGGATTGCACTTTAAAAGTACTGAATTGGCTGTAAAGTGCTTTGGGATATCCTGAGGTTGTGAAAGGGGCTGTAGAAATGCAAGTCCTTCTCCGCTGCCTAGAACCGTCCCATTGCCGAATGCAGATCTTGTTTGTTGGATGGCGTTAGCAACTGCAATGTCATAGTGATAGACACCAGAGAGGGTCAATGACTCCAGCAACATAAATGTCTCACTATACTTCAGTAAGGATAAATGGTTCTATCAGTTTGAGTATGTAACTTGGAGAGATGCTCTTAAAAATCAGATTCTGACAATGTCTCACGCAGCACCCGACATGATGCAGCCTGCCCCAGCCACAGACCTGCAAGACCTTCCTCTATGAGTAAAGGCTGGGCTGCTGTTTGATGTTGTTTAAAGATTATAAATCTATTCCTTTTCATTCAATCTTGGATTATGAAGAATTGTAAAAGAGGTTCCAAAGAAGAACTGTACTCCATGGAAACACTTTGCACAGTCACAAACCAATTGCTCGGACACTTGGAGCTTTTAAGATTGGGATAGCTGGATCCCTGTTGGGTAAGGGTATCAAGAGATATGGAGCAATGGCGGGAAAATGGAGTTGAGGTACAGATCAGCCATGATCTCATTGAATGGCAGAGCAGGCCTGAGGGGCTGAATGGCCTACTCTTGCTCCTAATGCTACTATACCACCAAAGGGGCACCGCTCACATTTCATTCATTTTAGTGAAGGTCACATCATTATTACAATTCTGCAAAGTACAATGGATGATGGATGAAAGGTTCCAGTTTAAAGCTAATTTTTGCTGGCAATACCTGACTTGCTTCTTTCACAGAAAATTGTGCAACATTATCAATTTCTCTAAAGTCTATACTTAAAGCAAATTCTAAGCGTTAATTATTAATATCAATTTTTTGTGGCAGCAGGCTAGCCCAAACAAGTCTGACTAAACCAGGGTTCCCAAAGCCCTGTTTCCTTTGTGAGTTTAAGTAGGTTGTAATTAAAACCAAACACAATTAAAATTTGCCCAACATTATCCTTTACTTATCCTTGCTCAAACTTCAAAGGTACTGGATGTAGAATGAGTCAGCTACAAGACCGCTCCAAGGTGTCTATTATTCAATACTAACTTCATACTTGTATGAGCAAAGCAGACGGACATCTCCCAGGCTGACCCCTTGAGCTACAAGGGGTCATTTTATGAACTTGTGCAATCAATGAATGTAAGATATGGGGAGGGGGTCCCGAATTCTTGATTTGTGCTCCCAGCGAGGTCCTGCTCCATGCTCATAAGAACATAAGAACAAGGAGCAGGTCATTTGGCCCCTCGAGCCTGCTGTGCCATTCAATAGGATCATAGCTGATCTGATCTTGGCCTCAACTTCACTTCCCGGCGTGCTCCCCATAACCTTTGACTCCCCTATCATTCAAAAATCCGACTATCTCCACCTTAAATATATTCAATGACTCAGCCTCCACAACTCTCTGGGGTAGAGAATTCCAAAGATTCACGACCCTCTGAGAGAAGAAATTCCTCCTCATTTCTGTTTTAAATGAATGACCCCTTATTCTGAAACTATGCCCCCTAGTTCTAGATTCCCACATGAGGGAAAACATCCTCTCTGCATCTACCCCTTCAGAATCTTATACGTTACAATAATTTCACCTCTCAGTCTTCTTCATATGAGAGGTCTGCTCAACCTTTCTTCATATGACAACCCCTTCATCTCAGGAATCAACCTCGTGAACCTACGTGTGCTCCCGACAAGCCAAGCAGCATGCTGGAAGCGCAAATTTGGAAAATTTTCCCTCCATTCTGTTTATGATATGACTGTATAAAACCACAACCTCAGAGCAGCACTTACCTCACCACCCAGGTCAGGATAGCCCTGGAAGGTACATGAGATGGTTGCTGCCACCTCCTGAGGTGCTATGCCTCGCCTAAAGAGTGGGGAGTGGAATTAAAGTGGCCACTTGCACTATTATGCTGGGAGAGAGTGGAGGCTGCTTGGAGCCATATGGATGCAAACTGAAAACCATAAACGTAAACTTGGGCTGTGATTTATCCGACTTCCTACACAGATACTCCATTTCATGCATCAAAAGACATGGCCGGATAGTCAACCTTGAAAGAAAAGAAAGAAAGACTTGCATTTATATAGCACCTTTCATGACCACCGGACGTCTCAAATCGCTTTACAGCTAGTGAAGTACTTTTGGAGTGTAGACACTGTTGTAATGTGGGAAACGCAGCAGCTAGTTTACACACAGCAAGGTCCCACAAACAGCAATGTGATAATGACCAGATAATCTGCTTTTGTTATGTTGATTGCGGGATAAATATTGGCCAGGACACCGGGGATAACCGAAATAGTGCCATGAAATCTTTTACGTCCACCTGAGAGAGCAGACAGGGCCTCGGTTTAATGTCTCATCCGAAAGATGGCACCTCTGACAGTGCAGCACACCCTCAGCACTGCATTGGAGTGTTAGCCTAGATTTATGTGCTCAAAGTCCCTGGAGTGGGACTTGAACCCACAACCTTCTGACTCAGGTGAGAGTGATACTCACTGAGCCACAGCTGTTACTTGCCATAAGCACACTGAATGGCTACTGACTCCCAAAATAGTCCAGTATGATCTTAAACGTCTTTATAGTGTCCAAAACTGAACATGCTAGTGAATTTGTTAAGATAGGAATTATCATTTCTCTAACATTAACACAGTCTTGCTGCCTCTCTCTCTTCTGGAGAAATCACAGGGAGAATGTTTAGCTAATCCGCCCATCGCAAAACTGACAGGATTGGGTGCAATGCTTGTTTTACACCCTGCCCGATTTTACTCTCCATTGAAGTCAATGGAGAGCAATATTAAGTGTGGTGTAAAACTGGCATTCCACCTGAGCTCATGGGTTTCCTGCTCGGCAAATTAGGTTAAAAGCACCCCTCCACATCGACCCAGACAGAACTGGCCTGGACTGGAACGAGGGCTGTTAGTCGGAGTAACCGGGAGTCCTGGTGCTGGGGCACATTTTGAAAACAGCCAGTGAACGTGTGGATATTATGCCAGTCAACAAACGTGGCTCATGCTCCTCCAATGGCTCAGAGGGTCAATGCCTGGTCAATTGCTGAATTAGCTGGTGGTGGTGTTACAGTGAACTTCAATGTTCCCTGTTCTAAGAAGGCGAAAATCAGACCAGGCTCCTGTCATCGGAGAGTAAAGCTCCCTCTACTCTGCCCCAACAATATGCCTTTGCTCTAACCTCTAACGGGCACTCCTCCACTATTGTGACTTTTCCATTTCCCACATCAGACATTTATGTGACTTTCGGCAGATTGACAATTAGTGCCAATGTGAGGGCAGTTTCAGACCATTGGCCCACTTGACTAGGTTCTGATGAAAGGTCATCGACCTGAAACGTTAACTCTGTTTCTCTCTCCACAGATGCTACCTGACCTGTAGAGCACATCCAGCATTTTCTGTTTTTATTTCAGATTTCCAGCATCCGCGGTATTTTGCTTTTGACTAGTAACCCATTTGAGACTAAGACAAAATTCATTTTACATGGGATCCTTATTACCAGCAGCGAGGAGACGTTCATTCCATCAGCTTGGACTGAATTGAATTCCAGGTCCCAGTGGTGAAAAAGCCAGTCTTCATTGAATGCAGTGAGCTGATACTTTTGACAATTTCTAGTCCAATTTAGTGTTGTATAAATCTTTCTATCACTTATGTTGTTTCTTAGAATTGGTGCTACACAAGCGGATCATCCCACTCAGCTTCAGTGCGTCCAACTTGCATTCCATGATCCTCGATGAGGACAACCGAAGACTCTACGCAGCGGCCAAGGACTACCTCCTGACTTGCAATCTAGACAACATCTCCAGTGGAGTGAAGAAGGTAAAACTGGGTGCAACTATAATAATCTCTGACCCTGCCTCACCTGGAGATGGTGTAGATAACAATAATGTTGTGGATTGCACAGGAAGAAATAAAGAGGCTTGCAGAGTGGGCGGATAAATGGCAAACAAGATTCAGTGCAACGAAGTGTGAGGTGATTCATTTTGCGAAGAGGAATAAAGATGTCGCTTATTCCTTGTAAGAAACTAAATGGGTAGAGGAGCAAAGGGATCTGGCAATGCAGTTACACACATCACTAAAAGGAGCAATACAAGTTGATAAGGTCATAAAGAGCAAGCAAAACAATTGGGCAAGGTGTTGGAGCAGTGCTGGCAACCATGGGATGGTAGGATATGTTCAGTGCCGCTGTGCTCCCAATTGGGAGCTATAAGAACATAAGAAATAGGAGCAGGAGTACGCCATACAGTCCCTCGAGCCTGCTCCGCCATTTAATAAGATCATGGCTGTTCTGATCTTGGCCTCAACTCCACTTTCCTGCCTGTTCCCCATAACCCTTGACTCCTCTATAGTTCAAGAATCTGCCTATCTCAGCCTCGAATATATTCAATGACTCAGCTTCCACAGCTCTTTTGAGTAGAGACTTCCAAAGATTCACAAAGAAATTCCTCCTCGTCGCCATCTTAAATGGACGACCCCTTATTCTGAAACTATGCCCCCTAGTTCCAGATTCCCACACGAGGGGAAACATCCTCTCAGCATCTACCCCATCAAGCCTCCTCAGAATCTTATATGTTTCAATAAGATCACCTCTCATTCTTCTCAACTCAATGAGTAGAGGCTCAACCTTTCCTCATAAGACAACTCCTTCATTCCAGGAATCAACCTAGTAAACCTTCCCTGAATTGCCTCCAATGCAAGTATATCCTTCCTAAATAAGGAGCCATGTTTGAAGGGAGTGCAGATCAGAGAATCCCTTTTGAGTGTAGCTGTGTGCTGAGAACACAGGAGCACTGAATGTACCCTTGTGCGCTTGTACGAGCATTTAGGAGGAGTGGGGTAGTAAAGGTAGAGTTCTTCTATAGAAATGATTGATACACGACTGGTAAAGTACACTTTAAACGACAGGCCTCCCCCAGAATTGCCTTTCAATGGAAATGATTCTAATTTCATCTTTTTAAAAAAAAACATGCGTTTAATGAAACCTGCCACCACGCTTGCCACAGTCCGTGAGCTAATGATAGTGGGTGTGAGGCTAGCCTATTCACATGTACCAGTCATAGAGCCAGCTAATCACTGAGCAGGAAATAGAGCCAATTGAGTCAGCCTTTGACACTTGTGAGGTTAAGAACACATCATTTTGAGATGGTTATTGCTTGTCAGTGCAAGTGTTTGTTTTTGATAGTTAATTATGTGGAGCCTGTGAATGCCACAGAAAGCACAAGAGTGTTCTTTAGACTTCTGCTTTTTCAAAAAAAAAATCAACTTATAATGACTGGACAAGTGACTCCTTAAAATATACAGGATGGAGTTGTTATTGAATTTCAGAAGAGCATTGGGGGTTACATTTTCTTGTTGGGCATGTTCAGTGATGAACACTGCATTCCTCTGTGTGCTTTTTTCAGGCAGACATTAAACTGTTTGTTTAATCAGGTTAACGCCTGACTCGAAAAGGCACATCGAAGATTGTCGTACCAGCGTGCCAAGTGCTCATACTCAAGCTTGATTGATGAGACAATATACTCCATTGACTGTAGCAAATGAGCAGTCGGCAGTCATTTATCACACCCTTACTGATCCGCTAAGATACATGCCACACACCCCGGCTCCTACTGGCCCCTCACAAACCAACACTGGCAGAGGCCTGCGAGCAGCTTCAGTACCTTTGTCCTCTGGAAAAGGGATAGTGAGCAACAGGCGGAGAAGGAAAACAAGGGGGCAGGGAAGCAAATTACTAAAATAATCATTGTCATCATCATAGGCAGTCTCTCGAAATCGAGGAAGACTTGCTTCCATTCTAAAAGTGAGTTCTTAGGTGACTGAACAGTCCAATATGGGAATTACAGTCTCTGTCACAGGTGGGACAGACAGTGGTTGAAGAAAAGGGTGGGGAGTCTGGTTTGCCGCATGCTCCTTCCACTGTCTGCGCTCGTTTTCTGCATGCTCTCGGCAACGAGACTCGAGGTGCTCAGTGCCCTCTCAGGTGCTCTTCCTCCACTTAGGGCGGTCATTGCCAGCCTTCAGAACAGACACGGAGAAAACTGGGGGGCTGGGTGGTGGTGATGAAAGGGAGTATTAGGCTGGAGGGAGATGTGGTAAGTAAGTGGAAAAATATTTTCCTCACACAGCGTCAACTGTAGACGTTTAAAATTGTTCCTACGACTGGGACTTTTCCTGTTGAGCTGCAGTCTGAAGGTGAGTTATCATTAGGAGCAGACACTGACTCCAGGAGCCTAATCTGAATTGATACCAATTTGGACGATTTGGGTTTCTTGGGAAGAATGTAAATGTTGGCCATCTTGAAAAATCTATGGTTTGTATACGCTTTGGGGTAGATTTACATCTGTGCCACCTGGGCGTATATAATCATTTAGGTGATGCACAGAGCGAAAAAACAAGTGGGGAGGATCGCACGCCCATAATGGTTCCCGACTGATCTTCCCTTCATTTTAAATTAATGCAAGGAAAATGAGGCAGGCTCTGTTACTGACATGCAATTCTCCCCACCCAAGTTTCCTCCTATTGTGTAGTTTCTGCCTTCAAAACCTGATGGCTTGAACATAATTTTCTGAATGCCAGTCTAGCAAGTATATGCAATCACCTGGTAGTATATGCACAACACTGGGTGGTATATGCACAACACTGGGTGGTATATGCGCAATCCCCGGGTGGTATATGCGCAATCCCCGGGTGGTATATGCGCAATCCCCGGGTGGTATATGCGCAATCCTCAGATGGTATATGTGCAATCCCCGAGTGGTATATATGCAATCACTTGGTGGTATATGCGCAATCGCCGGGTGGTAAATGCGCAATCCCCGGTTGGTATATGCGCAATCCCCGGGTGGTATATGCATAATACCCGAGTTGTATAAGGTTGCCTCCTGCCAATCAACTGGTTGTATGTAGCTGCTTTTCTAGTGTCTAGGTGATGCTATATGGCTACCCTTCCCCCTGGTGCTCCAGTAATGGTATCTGGCTGTCTCCACTTAGTGCTTCATCGCAAACAAATAATCAGCGTACATTGCTAGTAATGCTTGAATCGAGCACCCAAATAAGTATTTATTTGCTTGTCCAGAAAGAAATTCGCCCTGCCAAGCAATCTCTATTTACTACAGTTTTGGAGCATTTGGGTAAGTTGCAATGACAACATAGAAGTACTGGGTGAAGTCTTCATACTAACATTGAGCTGGAGGGAAGAACTTTAATAGGTCAAGTCAAGTTCAGGTTCCATGGTGAGAATGATTCAAATTGGACAGACCAATTCCTCTGAGGCACACTGGTCCTTCCAACTCATCCCATAACCAATGATGACAGTGAATTGATACGATATACTGATAACAGACGACATTCAGCCCAGCACGTACACACAGGCATCATAACTGCACGCAAATTGAGCTGTTTGAAGTGTGGCTCCTGGGACTGTGTCTGACTGTACATCCTACGCTGTCAGTACTTGAATTCTGGAGCCCATTAGATGTAATTGGAGCCAATTATAGACCCATTGACTTCCACTGGGAAAGGTCATTTCCAATTCAGTTGACTCCAATATTGCAGCTCTGTATCAGAAGACGAGGTCAACGGTTTCTGTTAGTAAGTTGTTGTTGAAATATGTGCCTTGAAAAAGCAGTACAACTGTGTGCACATTTTAAGGAAATACTTGCATTTGATCCCCCGAGGCTCCCCCCGCCCCCACCATGGAGTCACGCTTTGGCTGCTAAGGGAAGGTGGGCCCTCTCTGACCAATATCTTATTTCTGCTCAGTGCCTTATATCATTTTTCAGCCTTGGCTCACTTGTTAGCACCCTCTGAAATAGCACACCATGAGTTCAAGCCTGACTGCAGTGACGCATGCACAAAACCCAAGTTGATACTGAGGGAGTGCTGCACTCTCAGAAGTGCTGCCTTTCAGATGAGACATTAAACCAAGGTCTTGTTTGCCCTCTCAGGTGTACATAAAATATCTCATTGCACAATTTGAAGAGGAGTAGTGTTGTTCTCCCCGGTGTCCTCCCCAATATTTCTCCCACACCCTACTACTACTAGGCAGTCCTTCGTAACGAGGATGATGCTCTTCACACCAAAAAAAAGATGGGCTCATAGGTGTAAAGTCCTTATACAATACCACAAATCCACACGAGGCACATTCTATGGACAAGGTCACTCCATGATCTGAACTGTATACAAATTGATGACCCCGTATTTGTTCTCAATGCATTCTAGTTTGGGTCTGCTGGCTTTGAGTGGCCACAGCTTTTCGAATTGTTGAACACTCATGAGTGACTGGCTGGCCCCCGTGTCCAGCTCCATGTGTACAGGTATGTCGTTTAATAGGACTTTCATCATCATAGGTGGCGTTTTGGTATATGAGCTGTTAAAGTTTGCCACATGAACCCGCTGAACTTCAGCGTCCATTAATTTGCCCCAAGCGTCATCCTGCCTCGCAGACCCCTCATATGGTTATCATATTAGCCTGGTTACAGGCTTTCTGCACATTCTGGCTAAATGGTCACTGAGGTTAGAATTTCTACAGACGAACTGTTGAAACCTGCAAGTCCTGGCAGCATGTTTGCCCCCACACCTCCAGCATGAACTGAGGTTCCCATTGTTGTGAACAAAAGAGCTGTTACAAGGCATTCCTCGGTGATTGTCCCTTTGACTGCTCTTGAGCACCCTGTTAATGGGTGTCAATGACCCCATCCTGGGCCGCATTGCCCACTGGGGGGGCGTAAATGTCGATTCGGCCTGCCATTGTCTCTGTTGGAGACTTACTCTTGGGTCTATTGCTGCCTGGGGTGTGTCGAACTGCCCTTGCCTGCCTGCGGGGCTCTGAGTCACGTTTATGATATTGACTCCCTGATCCATCGCCACGTTGGAGGCAGAATTGTGCGCGTATATTATCTTGGTTTCCTCCTCCCCCACCATAAAAGTCTGAGCCATCAACGTCGCCGCTTCCAAGGTCAAGTCCTTGGTCTCAATTAGCTTTCTGAAAATCCCAGTATGACCGATGCCCTCAATAAAGAAATCCCTTAGCATCTCCCCCCTGCAGGCGTCTGTGAACTTAGAGGCTAGCCAAGCGCCGGAGGTCCGCAACAAAATCCGGTATGCTCTGTCCTTCCCGACGTTGGTGGGTATAGAATCTGTGTTGGGCCATGTGTACGTTGCTCGCCGGTTTGAGGTACTCACCGATTAGTTTGCTGAGCTCTTCAAAGATTTTGTCCGCCGGCTTCTCGGGTGCTAGCAGGTCTTTCATGAGCGCATAAATCTTAGGTCCACAGCTGGTCAGCAGATGAGCCCTTTGCTTGCCAGCCGCTGCGTCTTCCAGCCAGTCCTTCGTGACAAAACTCTGCTGGAGCCTCTCAATGAAATCATCCCAGTCCTCACCAACACAGTACCATTCATCTGTGCTGCCGGTGGCCATTCTCGTGGGTCGTTGATTCCCGTTTCTCGTCGCCAATGTAAAGTCCTTACACAATACCACAAATCCACACGAGGCACATTCTATGGACAAGGTCACTCCATGACCTGAACCTTTATTCACAGGACCAAGAAGTGATGACCCTGCGTGGGACCTCCCTTTATATACCTGGCTGACCAGGTGAGGAGTGTCTCCTACAAGTTCACCCCCTGTGGTCAAGGTGTGCATTTCTTACGTATATACAGTATTGCAGTGTTGTTACATAAAGGTTACATACATGACAATAGGTGTTACAATGAGTTACTTCTTAAAGGGTGGAAGATGCCTGTGCGTGGATTTTTTTTAATGTGTTGTGACCGTTACACATCAGCCACCACACGGGCTTGACAGAGCTAGGTCTTTGTCCAATGGTAAGGATTGACCAAGACGACTGGAGACCAAGCTCTGTTGGGCCTCCCCTGAGCCCCGACCCCACTCCTGTTATATGCTGCGCCACTCCTGGGCCATGACCCCTCAGTTGTTATATGCTGCACTCTCCCACACCCAGTACCACCAAAACAGACTTTCTGGTCATTTATTTCATTGCTGTTTGTGGGACCTTGCTGTGCACAAATTGGCTGCTGCATTTCCTTACCTTGCATCAGTGACTACACTTCAAAAGTGTTTCATTGGTTGCGAAGCGCTTTAGGACGTCCAAAGCAATGTTCCCTGTAAGCTGCACTTTGTTCTGTGCAGCCTGTTTCTTTTACTGCACGGTCCCTTTAAATCTCCGTGCACGCGCAGTATTTACAACGGAAAAGGCGGTCAGCGACTTGCGCAGGACCTTACCCATTCCTGCGTGATTGCGCGCGAGCACCTTAGCGGGAACATTGGTCCTGAGGTTGTGAAAGGTGCTATACAAATACAAGTTCTATCTTTCATCCATTCACATGCCCCTTGCCCATATTCTTATTTTTAAATCTATTTCGCCCCCAAGCCTAGATCAAATGTGAGTGGGTAGTTGAGACTGACATTCAATCCCTAGTCCTCTCATCAATCTTCCAGCACATTGGGATTGGGCTCCTAGGCTACAATTATTTAATTTCCCTCCCCAAGATATTTATATGAGAAGTAAACCATCACTTGCTGAACTGCCGACTGGGCTATGGGAAATCTGTTGTCCATTTGTGTGCCAGTATAATTTCTCCAACTCTTAATGATCTCCCAGCCACCATCAAGGTCAAAGTCATCAGACATCTGTCCTTGTTACAGCCACTCTGGATCCATTTAATGTACTACAACAATTTTTTTTTAAATCACCCCGGGTGAAAAATTCCTTCGGAATCACCAAGTGCCAGAAATCCATTAGATTACTGGCCAATCCTCAACTCAGAAAACTTGGAGCAGTTGTTATGTTCTAAAATGGCAGGTAATGTGCCTGCATGGTAATCTCCAAAGTAACATGATATACAGGAAAAGATTGGATATATTCAGGGCTCAGTCACTGAGGCCAATTTTAACTTGGCCCAATCAGTGTTAACGAGGCAATAACAACCGCAAAGTGGGGTCAGTAGACTAACTGTCTCCTTGTCTCCACCATTCCAATCGCCGCCATTTTTGAAGGGGCCTACTGCCGGGTGGCTGCTATGCCCGCCTGTTTCGAGTGGTAGACCCTTTTAGTATGCCAATTTGTGTCCTGTGACGTACAATTTGTGAAACAACTGGGCAAAGCCTGCGCTGTGCACACTGTAACCAGTTTTAGGGGCGGCACAGCTGAAGAAGCCCCAAAACAGTCATTTTAAAATTGTGTTTGTGGGGCCAGGAGGAACAAGGATGCTCCCCTAAGCTCCACAAAAATAACCAGGGCAGCTTTTGCACCTGGGAACCCTCTGCTGTGATAGGACAACCCCCGATCTATGTTGTTCCCAGGCTGGGTCGGTCTCTGGGACGCCCAATATTGCACCGGCCCAGAGCTGACAGGCTGCCTTGGGGCTCCCATTTTTTTTGTCCACTGCCTGCCAGGCGTTTAGTAAAGAGTCCCCGACCTCAGCGATGGCGGGAGGCCCGGTCCAGTTTATTAGGTGTCTGACCGGCGAACTCCACCATCCCCCCCACCCATGTTCAAAATCTTCACCCAGTGAGAATTAGTGAGCTTTGTCGTGCCTATCCTTCACGACGAATGGGAGCGATTTCCCCAAATCTGCAATGGTGCTGGGATTGACTGAGTGGCAATGAACTTTCAGTACATGAATCACAACATCAATGGGTGAATCGCGGTTGTGCATGGGTTTAACCTCACTGCCGGGCGGTAAACTCAGCATTGCCGATCAGATATCCATTACACACCCCACCCTATTTCCCGTTCTATTGACGTCACCGGGCGTGGTGTGTAACGGGCGGACCATCCGCTACTCCGCGATCACTCAACGGCAGCGTAGTTCAAAATTGACTCCGTTGATTCACAATCCAGTGGCTCCCCGAATGACAGGAGTGTAATATCTGACTTGTAATGAAAACAGGTTTCTCCCACAGGAGAAGGCAGTGATGTGAAGAATGAGATAGTGATGCTAGATGGGGGTTGTTGACATTGGCACTGATCTCGCAGAACTGGAATATGTCTGTGCAGCAAAACCTCAGCTCAAATAAACCTTACTTGCCCATCCCACTCATTCCAGACATTCCAGGTCTCAACACCATCACTATCTCTATTGGTTCGATCTGATTAAATACCTGAGTGTCTTATGGTTCCAGTTAGTGCAAGAAAATTGAATAAATGCAGAGAGCCGCAATATCTGCAGGTAGACTAAACGGATTGTTGATTTCTCGGGAGATGTGATAAGGCAGATGGGTGATAGGCAGCTTTTGTGCTTGTTCAGGAGGAGGCGAGGGATAATAGTCGGTGGCAGTGTCTGCCAGTAATGTGTTGCTAAGTGTGCCCAGGTGAAGTATGGCAGGGGCTGGTGAAAAACCCAACACACGTACTCTGCTCACCACGAGCATGTTTGAAAAAGACGGGGGGGTGGGTAATTTTGAGTTTGGGCGATAGAGATTCAGCCACCTGTTTTACATCTCACTGATTTTTTAAAATTTCATTGACTTCAATAGAAATGAAAGTCGGGAGAGAAATATAATCTGAATCGATAGCGCCTGTTTCACACAATCATCCAAAGTCAAAATGGCCCCCCAGACTAGCTAATGATTGTGAAGCCACTGATATCAGTGCTGTTAATTGAGTTGCTGGAGGTGAGCGTCTGTTCCCTTTACAACAATGACTACACTCCAAAAAGTACTTCATTGGCTGTAAAGCGCTTTGAGACGTCCGGTGGTCATGAAAGGCGCTATATAAATCCAAGTCTTTCTTTGACGTTCAGCTCTATAGCTGGTGGGACCATGAGGTAGTCATTGGCCTTAAGGCAGCATTTGTGTCTGCTTTTCTTGGTGCTGGTTGGAGGAGCGACCGAGCAGCTGATGGATGCGCTGTTCCAGCACCAGCTGATCTTGTCAGTAGAGGCAGAGTCACCGGGGGGAGCACTGTGGAGGGAATCTCCATCGTCTGCCAGTCCAATGCCAGGGGAGGGCCTTTCATGATGGCACTATCCTGGTCCCACTGTACATGACAAACATTGTTTGTAAAACTTGGAATGAACACCAGAAACAACCTTCTTAATTATTCATAGTCAGGATGTGGGCCTCGCTGGCAAGGCCGGCAATTATTGCCCATCCCTAGTTTCCCTGAGAAAGTGGTGGTGGGCCGCAGCCTTGAATGGCTGCAATCCATGTGGTGAAGGTGCTCTCTCAATGTATTCTTTGCAGTGCATTGATACGGAGTGGCTTCCTCGGACACTTAAGAGACCGCTTAAGAGTCAACCATGTTGGTGCGGGCCTGTAGTCACATATATGCCCGACCGGGTAAGGACGGAAGGTTTCCTTCCCTAAACAGCATTAATTTTTATGACAATCCAACAGTTTCATGATACCAGCATTTTGATGTTTAAAAACTGAAATCAAATTTTCAAGCTGGTGCGGCAGGATTTGAACTCACATTCTATGGATTATTAGTGCAGTAACATAACGGCCGTACCCTATCGTCCAATGTGTTAATAAGTACATTGTTCTTTTCCCCCAGTTATACTGGCCGGCTACCTCTGAGCGGATAAACGAGTGCAAAATGGCTGGGAAGGACCCTGACGTAAGTATTTACAAATGGATGCTATATACAAATACAAACTTAATAATAATATATAAAATAAAACTTGCCATGATAAATGTATTGTGAAAATTTCTATATTAAACTTTCAGTAGCAGTAATCATTAGCTCTCTACTTACTACTTGAAGGAGAACTTTTTGTGTTGATGAAGTTGAGAGAGACAGGCACTCGGGAATGAAACAGCGTCTCATTTCAGGTACCCAGTGCCAGTGTTGAGTGTGGCCAGGCTAAACGCAGCACGGCACAGTTAGACACAGAGTAGGCTCCTTCTACTTTGCTGCAACTTCAGAAGAACTGTCCCACCCACCTGCTCCAATGCCCCAGTTTATTTTTCCCATACCAGCCATCCTGTGGTCTTGTGGCATGGGAATGCCGAAATTGGGATAATTGTGTGCTGGGAACTCCGTTGTGATTTTCCATCCCCACTTCACACAGCACCTTTACTGGGAATATCATTAAACTTTCATCCCATCAGACTGTGCTAACCTACTGTACAATTTGGTCCCCCTTTTTAAAAAGGATAAACGGTTTTTCTCCCTCCTTTGTTAGGTCTCCCTCCCTGTGCCCAGTGATGTTTGACAGGCTGAGTGGATGATTGGCTCCCAGGCCTCCACCAATGCCACTGTTCAACCAGTCACTGGGAGGTGCACGAGAGTAGTTCAGTGATGATTGTCCTAGAGAAACTCCTTGGCCTCGGTGAAGTACCTACCACGCAGCTCCAGAGTGATAATTCAGCTGAGTGGCTGGACGTGGGAGCTCTGGTCCGTTGAGCCAGTTCACCTCCGGTTTCTACTATCTCCAAGCAGTTTATTCACAGGCCGCACTGGGAAACATCCCATAATGAAGCTTCAGCAACAACAAATTGTATTAATATAGCACCTTTAACATGGTAAAACATCCCAAGGTGCTTCACAGGAGCGTTTCAAAACAAAATTTGACACCGAGCCACATGAGGAGATATTGAGGCAGATGACCAAAAGCTTGGTCAAAAAGGTAGGTTTTAAGGAGTGCCTTAAAGGAGAAAAGGAGCAGAGCGGTTTAGGCAGGGAATTCCTGAGCTTAGGGCATTGGCAGCTGAAGGCATGGCCACCAATGGTGGAGTGATTAAAATCGGGGATGCTCAAGAGCCCAGAATTATAGGAGCGCAAATATCTCGGAGGATTGTGGGGCTGGAGGAGATTATAGAGTTGATTGGATTATTCACTCTGAAGCACTGTATCCAGTGTAGTGAAGCAATGTTCCCATTTACTGCTCCCTTACTGTAATACTCGACCAGCCTGACTTTACAGCTTTACGTACTCATTAAAACAAGCCTTTTTAAAAAAAACTATTAACCATAAATGATTGATAAACATTTATTATCAGGAAAGATAAAACTGTGTAGTACAGTAGATTAGCATGCAGACATTCCATCTCCTGGCCTGCTTCCATTTGTACCCTAGCAATATTGGGTTGAAAGGACCAAGGAGGGGTGATATAAAATGTAAAAGACTGGTTTCCTACTGCATTTGTCCGCAGATTGCAGTACAGAAACTGGTCAATTGTAAAAAGGGTCACTCATTTGGCATTCTAACCCCCACCTAAGGCGGCACCCCAGTTGCACCTGCCCGATATATGCAAATGACACCCACCTAGAAAACGGGCCCGGATCAGGCCTGCATCTGCCCCAGCCCAGACCTGCACTCAGAACCCTGTCCCACTCACAGAGACCTTGTAATGATGGCTGGTGTGAGAAGTCACACTGTGCAACAGTCAGCAGTCCTCTGTATTTGGGATTCAGTTACTTTGTTATGGTAGAATGGAGAGAGTGTTGTCCAGCATTAAAACGTGCTGCACCTGATCTGGGAGCATGAAAGGACTGCAGAGAGGGAGTTTTATCTACAGCTAACATTTGTTGCACTTGACCAAGCAATGCTCGATATTGAAACCTGAGTGCTAACAGCAGGAACAGACAAATGTTCCTTTCTCCAGAACTAATGGTCACCATGTTAGTTAATAAGTACAAAAATGGATTTTGTTAAATGTGGAAGGGTTAAGAACTGGCAAGCATATGAATGCCCCTAGTAGGAACATAGGAACAGGAGTAGGCCATTCAGCCCCTCGGGCCTGGTCCGCCATTCAATTAGATTGCGACTGATCTCTACCTAGACACTATTTTCCCATCTCAGCTCCATATGCTTTGATACGGTTATTGAACAAAGATCTATCGATCTTGGGCTTAAAAGCTCCAATTGGCAAAGCATTCACAGCCTTTTGGGGGAGCGAGCTCCAGATTTGGCCGAACTCTAATTATTAAGGTGATATCCCCTCGAACTCTTTCCCCTAAAAGACAGTGGATTGAAATTTTCAAAACTGAGATTGATAGATTTTTGCAAGGTAAGGGTTTCAAGGGCTATGGATCAAAGGCAGGTAAATGAGATTGAGGTGCTGATCAGCCATGGTCTAACTGAATGAGGGAACAGGCTCGAGGGGCCAAATGGTCTACTCCTGTTCCTGTGCTCCTGTTTATAAATTGAACAGGATTATGGATAAAACCAGGCTAACTGGGCCCCAGGTCCACATCAGATACACAGGGCTGATAGAATGAGCAATGGTATCATTTACAGTTGTCATTGATTGGAGTTAAAGTATTGAGTAAGTATTGAGTTCACCGATAGTCTAAGATATTTTGTTAGACAGAAGATACTAAGTAACCAAAGCATATCGATTTATTTGCAGCTGGACTGTGCCAACTTCCTGAGGGTCCTTCACTTCTACAACCAAACTCACCTGTACACTTGTGGGACTGGAGCTTTCCACCCACGCTGCGCGTACATCGACACCTCTATGTTCAACAGGGTAAGTGTGTAAGGTGCCCCTCATTCATTTACCAAACTGCCAGCTATTGACGGAAAGTCACACTGCAGGCTATGCTCAAAAGACTGTCTTCCCAACAATACTGGTCTGGGACAGGATGGGGGGGGGAACCCTTTGAAACTTGCGTACAAGTGGGAGCTGGATGCTGCACTGGATTAACATATTGTTATTTTATTTCTATGGTTTGGGTGTGAATCTAGTCTCCGGGATAAACATCCCCCTCTCTCTGCTGGTTGTAAAAGTCCGACATGAAGTTAGTTATGGGACAGCCCCAATCCAGCATCCAGTGAGATGGTCCGTAGCACAAGAGACTATGCATGATTTGGCACCAATTAGCTATCTCACCCTGGGAAGTGAAGAAGATAACGAGAAGTAGAAAACTCGCATTGTTTTTTTTCCTGAGGGTGAAGCTGATTGGATAGAAGTGGGGACTTTACTCTGCTCTAACCCATTTCTGTTTATTATGGACAGAAAACCATGGCCTGCGATTTTTATACTCGAAAATTGCTCTCATTATCAATAAAACCATTTGTCTGCCAAATATCGTGAACCAGTCAGCACTGTGTGGAGACATGCAGCTCGTGGTTTAGAATCCTCCCCCCCCCCTTTGTGTGGGGCTGCTTGCCATTGCCTCTCTACCCTGCAGTACATTGTGGATAGAGTAAGAGGGCAGTGACCCACTGTCATGCTATGCCTGCACTGTGCAACTTCCTACAGCATTACAGCTGATAGAGAGAGAGAGAGAGAGAGAAATTTATAGTTTTGATAGGAGCCAAAATTCTGTGGAAAGCTAAGAGCATATGACGCAAGACGTTTTACCCAGACTGTGTCGCATAATCCTACCATTAGAGCTAGGCTATTCAGGAGTAAAATTATGACACATTCTTTCACACAAGGAGTAGTGGAAATCTGGAATTCTCTCCCCTTACGGCTGTGAATGCAGGGGGAGGAACGGGTGGTCAATTGAAATTTTCAAGACTGAGAGTGACCGATTTTTGTTCGATAAGGGTATCAAGGAATATGGAGATGAGGCGGGTACCTGGAGTTGAGATACAGATGATGTAATTGGGTAGCGGCACACCCTCAAGAGGCTGAATGGCCTACTCCTGTTTCTATGTAGGAAGTGACTGACATGGTCGTCTTGTGTGAAGGAATAAATTGCAATCGTTGCAGCAGAAAGTGGAACACAGAGCAAAGATCTTCATTTGTGAGAAATTAAAAAGGGAAAATAGGGTGTGGGCCCTTTCTAAATGCACGTCATCAGCGGGAGCTTGGCTCACTGGCTGTGCATATCGCTCGCTCTGCCTACGGTGACCCACCCAAATATTCAGAAAAGGGTGAGCATGCCTGCAATTATGTGTGGTATGGTCTCACCCCTCCCTTTCTCTGTAACCTCCTCCAGCCCTACAACCCTCCAACACCTCTGGGCTCCTCCAATTCTGGCCACTTGTGCATCCCCGCTTTTCATCACTCCACCATTGGTGGCCGTGCCTTCGGCTGCCTAGACCCCCAAGCTCTGGAATTCCCTCCCCACATCTCTCCGCCCCTCTACTTTTCTCTAAGGCACTTGTTAAAACACTACCTCTTTGACCATGTTTTTGGTCACCTGTCCGAATATCACCTTATGCGGCTCGGTGCCAAATTTTGTTAGTTGTTGAGGTTCCCAACTGACACAATACAGTTAGAAGATTGTCCCTTAAATGTTCACAAACATTTATCTGTACTGGTGTGTGGGGAGCAGGGGAAATGAGACGAGCTGCATCTGCTAAAGCTCGTGCTACAACAACATACATCCTCCAGCATCCTTTGAAAAACCATTACATCATCAGCATTCAGCTCCTAATCTACGCACTGCTCTCAGATCTTCCTGATGGTGGGCTCCCAGAGATTTATGCTGTTTATCCTGGGAGCTGGTAACAGAAGTTCCTTCTGTCCAGTGGGGAATCTGGGAGGTCTGCGGAGCAACGCTCCAGACTCTCTCTCTCTCTCTCTCTCGCGATAAGCCCCTCCTATCCAATTAGTGTTACACATCGTGTTTGAATGGTGCCTTGGAAAGGTTCGTGCCCCTAGTCGGAGAGAAGGCGGGGAGGGGTGAGGAGACCCTGACACCATTGATCCTATCATGTGAGATAGGAATTTTACAAGGAACGTGAACTTGGGAGTTCTGGCATCAGCAAGCAAGGGGGAAAACGTGTTTTAACCCTCTGAGTGCTGAATTTCCAGGCTAGCTCCCCAGTGGAAAAGCAGAACTAATTAGGATAGATTGCACTGAAGCAATATACAGACGTGATTATTTATGATAAAGTCTCAGAATAAACAGGAATTGTTGCAATTTTGGGGTTGCTGCTCAGCTATGGTACAGATGCTCCCACAGTAGCTGGGGTGGGGCGGGTGGGGCAGGGGGTTGGCAATGCTGAAGTGTTGGTCTCAGCAAAAATCACACAGTAGCTGCGTACACTAATTGTGAGAGGCTCCTGTGCTGCCTGTCAAATGTCCGCTCAGAACTAACTGCACCAATCATAGGATTACATAGAATATATGGCACAGAAACAGGCCATTCAGCCCAACCAGTCCATGCCGCTCCACTCGAGCCTCCTCCTGTCTTTCCACATCTAAGGATAACCCTCTATTCTCTTCTCCCTCATGTGGTTATCGAGCCTCCCCTTAAATGCATCTATACTATTTGTGGTAGCGAGTTCCACATTCTCACCAAGTTTCTTCTGAATTCCCTATTTGATCTGGATGTGCATGTAAAGAGCCGTGGCCTACAGGGCTACGGACCTAGTGCTGGAAGGTAGGATTAGGCTGGGGAGCTCTTTTCTGACTGACACGGACACGATGGGCCGAATGGCCTCCTTCTGTGTCGTAATTTTCTATGATTCTATTTCTTGTTGACTATCTTATATTGATGGCCGCTGGTTATGCTCTTCCCCACAAGTGGAAACATTCTCTCTGTATCTTCTCTATCAAAACCTTCATAATTTTAAAGACCTCTATTAGGTCACCCCTCAGCCTTCTTTTTTCAAGAGAGAAGAGAACCCAGCCTGTTTATCCTTTCCTGATGGGGTATACCCTCGCATTCCTGGGATCATCTGTGTAAATCTCTCTGCACCCTCTCTAATGCCTCTGTATCCTTTTTATAATATGGCGACCAGAGTTATGCACAGTTCTCCAAGTGTGGTCTAACCAAGGTTCAATACAAGTTCAGCATAACTTCACTACTTTTCAATTCTATACTATATTCAATCAATTCTATAGAAACGGTTGGTCAAGGGACTAAGGGACATATGCAGAAATAAAAACCTCTATATCAAAATAAGGTAAGGCAGGGAGCGAAATGCATGTAGATATCTCTGCTTCCACCAAAGCAAACATATCTTTTCAGTGTACTTTCAGAGTGGAAAGGTTGCTTTAAGAATCTACTTTGCTTTCTACACCCAAGTGCTCTGAATTTTCATATCACTGGTTGTGTATTTGAAGTTAAATAAAGCATGAAGGAGTTCAGATAACACAGAAGTGATCTGCTCTCTTTTTACTGTGTAATCTGTTCAACTTTCCAGCTCACTGTTTTGCATTATCTCCACCTCATGCTGTGCTGCTGCCCTGTGCATTAGCCTATGTACAGAGCACCACTTAACCATTATTAATCTCTGCTATCTGTCATCCTTCTTTTCTGTTTTGTTGCAAAATTGCCGCTGTAGTCCGCAACGGGTTAATTACTGTAATCACTGTTGCTTGTTGGGTGATCTATAATACTCAGATACAAAGCAGTGTTCTTTTTTCGAGGTGCCGTTGGAAATTTAAATTGTCGTTAATTTTAGCCACAGCCGATAATTACTGCCAATCAAAAAGATAGGTTACCTGTGCCAATAATTTCTGGCTTGCAAGCTTACGTAAAAACATAAGAACATAAGAAACAGGAGCAGGAGTAGGCCATTTGGCTCTGAACCAATATCATTTCTCACTACTGCAGTGATCTCATCCCTTATTAACAGAGCTACCCCACCTCTTTTCCTTTCTGCCTATCCTTACGAAATGGCAAATACACCTGAATATTCAGTTCCCATCCTTGGTCACCTTCCAACCACGTCTCTGTAATGGTAATCAGATCATACCCATTTATTTCTACTTGTGCTGTCAACTCATCTATCTTGTCATGAATGCTGCGTGCGTTCAGATATAGAGCTTTTAATTTTGTCTTATGTGTATACGCTCTGTCCCTTCCTGTCACACTCTGGATAGGAACAGGTATCGGCCATTCCGCCCCTTGAGCTGGTTCCGCCATTTATTTAATGAGGCTATGAACAATGTCACTATCCAAGATGGCAATAGGCAGTAAATCTATTGATTATTTGACAATTCTTAGAATTATAGAATGATACAGCATAGAAGGAGGCCGTTTGGTCCATCGTGCCTGTGCCGGCTCTTTGAAAGCGCTATTTGATCACTCTCCACTCCTCCTTGCTTTTTCTCCATACCCCTGCAAATGTTTCCTGTTCAAGGGTATATCCAATTACCTTTTGAAAGTTACTTTTGAATCTGCTTCCACCACTCTTTCAGACTGTTCATTCCAGATCAGAACAACTCCTCATCTCCTCTCTGGTTTTCTAAAATGCTATTTTATTTTGAAAAATCCAATAGGAATAGGAATAGGCCATTTCGCCCCTCGAACTTGTTCTGCCATTTAATGACATCATGGCTATGAACAACGTGCAGGGGCGCATTAACTCACACGTCCAATAGGCAGTCTGCCAGTTATAACCCGAGGAGCTGAACCTCCCCGCCCCCTCGATCCCATTGGAGCAAGGAGCTGCCCATCAACGCCTGTGTGTCCCGGAAACGGTGGGGCAGAGCCTTCTCCGGAGGGGCGGACATTATGGAGTGGAGGGGGAAGGGAGAAGAGAGCTCTGAATATTCTTGGTGTCTGGGGCCTACTTCTAACCCAAGAGGTCTGGCAGTGTGGCTTTTATATTAGAAGTTTCCGGAAGGTCAGTCTGTGTAACTGTTTCCCAAAGAGCGTTTGATGGTAATGAATTATGTAGAGTTTACAGCACAGAAACAGGCCATTCATCCCAACAGTTCTGTGCCGGTGTTTATGATCCACACAGGCCTCTTCCCACCTTATTTCGGCTCAACCTATCAACATATCGCATTGTCGAGATCAGCTGGCACTGTTCTGATCTGCTCACGCTTCGCTGTCACTATTCATGGCATCGCCCCCTGGACTGCCCGGCAGCACTCTGCTGTAAGTGTGTGTGTGTGCGGGAATCAAGCAAGGGCAGGATTGGCCTTGGCTGTGAGGCCTCCGTTGGTAGAACAGCCCATCTACAGTTAATGATCACTTCAGCAAAGAGCTGGAGGCTGACCGGTATCCCAGCAAGGAGGGGGAAGGGGAGAAAATTACAAAGAAAAGGTCAAAAAATTAAAGACAAGTTCCCATAGCTAATCGCTGAAAGGAAGATGCAGCACTTTAATCAGACAGCGTATAATGCAACACCTGTGGGTGGCTGACAACCCATTCAACTTTGACCCCGACGTTCTGGTTTTTGGGGTAGTCAATTGGTAATTTTGCCAATCAAAGTAAAAACAATAGGTTGTGTGTCTCATAATATGTAGATACATCATAATGTAATGTGTCATAATGTGTATATGTAGAGCGAGATGGGTGGCTGGTTTCTGGTGTGTATGTACAGAACTGGTCGGGGTGGTCGCTGATTGCCCATGTATGCTGTAATCCCCTGGCATGGACACACAGATACCAAATGAGGTGTGTGCTGCACAGACTTTCCACTTGGCACAGTCAGTAGCATGCCCATTTTGAGCACAGGCACAGTCCCAGTTATTAACCAGCCCGGGTCACCTGGTTTTGGACTGGACCCAAAGTGGCTACCCTATTATGGCATGATTTACATTTCGTAGCCTAATCCAGTTAGATGCAATAACAATCAAAGTTAGGAAGTGCTTCTTCACCCAAAGAGTAGTGGAAATCTAGAACTCAATCCCTTTAAAAAGCTGTTGAGGCTGGGAGTCAATTGAAACTTTCAAAATTGAGATTGGTAGATTTTTGTTGGGTATTAAGGGATATGAAGCCAATTGAGTAAATGGAGTTGAGGTACTGATCAACCATGATCGAATTGAATGGCCAAACAGGCTATAGGGGCTGAATGGTCGACTCCTGTTCCTAAGTTCCTATAAGTCAGACACAAAATGTGCCTTTGAACACTTTCATGTACAGCTTAATTAATGTCCGCTGTGGCTCAGTGGGTAGCACTCTCACCTCCTGAGTCAGAAGGTTATGGTTCATGTCCCACTCCAGAGACTTGAGCACAAAAAAAATCTAGGCTGACACTCCAGTGCAGTGCTGAGGGAGCGCTGCACTGTCAGAGGTGCCGTCTTTCGGGTGCGACCTTAAACTGAAGCCCCATCTGCTCTCTCAAGTAGATGTAAAAGATCACACGGCACTATTTCGATGCAGAGCAGGAGAAGTGTCCTGGCCACTATTTATCCCTCAATCAACATAACCAAAAAAAGCAGATTATCTGACCATTATCACATTGCTGTTTGTGGAAGCTTGCTTGTGCACAAATTGGCTGTCGCATTTCCTACATTACAACAGTGACAGTACTTCATTGGCTGTAAAGTGGTCGTGAAAGGCGCTATATAAATACAAGTCTTTCTTTCTTTCATGGCTGGACAGACGAGGATATTGGGAGCCAAAAAAGCTCAATTTTCTCCACTGTATGTCAAGGCTCAGCTTGTATCTGGCTCTTTGGATCTAAACGAGCACTAAGACTTGTAGGAATATTCTTGCTGTGTTAATGACAAGTAGGCTATTTGATTAAACAAGAACTGGCTGTATCACTCTTGTAAGCTGTGCCCCCCCCTCCCCCCCATGAGTGATACAGGGCTGGGTTATACATCTTGTGCATTGGCTCTCACTGACCCTGTCATGTTCGCTTACCCGGAAACTCAAAACCACCTGTAGAGTCCATCGGAGCTGACATCTTGTCAACTGCTGGGGGGCTGTGGAATTCATTACGGCTAGAAAAGCAGGCTTAACCTGTCAACATGTTGGGAATATCATGAGTGGGAAGGCTGTGTTAGTGTAAGGGCGGTATTTCAGCTGCTGGTCACTTTGCTGAACCAATGTGTTTAGTTGCATTCAAAGCAGCTCATTGTCTGTTCAAACTGATGGGGGGGGGGGGGGGCGGGGGGGGGGATGAGTGTTGGTGAAAGAATCGAAGTCAGTGTTGAGTTTCAGAGCTCCCAGGCTGGTATGGATCCATTATTTCCGTGCAGCCACCATGCTAACCTAGAACAGAGCCAGCGGAGGAAACAGTCCACAATCCTACTGTTGCACCCCACGGTGAATCGAGATGTGGGGGGGGGGGGGCGGGTGGCAAAGAATGATTCAGCTGCCTCAATTCACAGTAGAGGGAGAGAGAGAGAGAGTCGCTGAATAACCCTGACTGGCCAAAAGCACAGAGCGGGGGAGAAAAGGAGCTGCATTTATTTAGCGCCTATCACCACCTCAGGATGTTCCAACACGCATTAGAGCCACTTCAGTACTTTTGGAGTGTAGTGACTGTTGTAATGTAGAAAACCTGACAACCATTTTGCGCACAAGTTTCCACAAACAATGTGATAATGACCAGAGAATCTGTTTAAATGATGTTGGTTGAGGGATAAATATTGGTCACAACACCCCTGCTCCTCTTTGAAATAGTGCCATGGGATCTTTTACGTCCGGGTGAGAGAACAGATGGGACCTCGGTTTAATGTCTCATCCAAAAGATGGCACCTCTGACAGTGTAGCACTCCCTCAGTACTGTACTGGAGTATCAGCTGGATTTTGTGATCAAGTCTCTGGAGTGGGACTTAAATCCTTCTGACCCAGAGGAGAGAGACCTAGAGCGATAGCAAACATGGGAATGGATAACTACTGCTATTCCAAGTTGCAGCAGATCTGAGGGGAGGGGAAAAATGGTGTTTGACCCCAACTGTCCCAACATATAGTGGAGCTAGGGGGCGCAGGAGAGACAGTGAATTACCTCATAATCCCAGACCAGCGCCAAAGGAGCATGAAGGGGGGAAAGCAGTGAAAGAGTCCACTGACTCAATACAACAAAAACTTTCATTTATATAGCGTAGTAAACATAGTAAAATGTTCCAAAGTGCTCCACAGGGCTTATATTGGCTCCCCTTCGAGCAACACCTCGAATTTAAAATGCCTCCATGACTTTGTCCCTATCTCTGTAAACTCCTCAAGTCCTACAACTCTCCAAGAACTCTGCCTTTCTCCAAGTCTGACCTCTTGTGCACCCCCACTCCCTTCATCCCAGCATTGGCAGCCATGCCTTCAGCTGCCTAGGCCCCAAGCTCTGGAATTCCCTTCCTAAATCTTTCCACATCTCTAGCCCTCCTCCTTTTAAAATGCTTCTCAAACCCTACCATTTTCACCAAGCTTTTGGTCACTGTGATATCTTCACATAGGAAGCTGTGTGTGCTGTGCTAACATGCAGGCTGCTCTCTTGGAACTCTCCGGAAAGCTGCCTGTTGTTTAATGATTAACTATGCAGCTGCAGTACATAATACGTCCACATCCACAGTGTGGAGCTACAAGCATTACAAGCTTACAGACATTACACTTCTCCCTCCTTAATGAAAAAGCCATCATAACAAACATAACAAATAATTTTCATTTTTATACATATTTACAAATTTAACTTTACCACTTGTTTTCTGTTTCGAAGATGATACCTTCGCTATCGAACAGAACCTTCCAAACATGGTGTTGATTTCACACTCATTTGAGGCTCATCCTGAGGAACATTTTCCTCCATGGAATTTCCTTGATTTTCATTCGAACTCACTCTAACTTCAGGCTCTTTGTTTTCCTGACTCGGACTCAGACTTTCATTCTGATTCTCTCCTGGATTTGGCCATCCATTTGCAATATAATCATACACCTTTGACACTGGGTCACGTTTGGTTGCTCTACCAATCTCTTCAGCTGCGACTGGCAGTTCATCAATGTATGAAAAATAAAACACTTCTTCCCTATCGGGTGTAAGCTGTGATGGGGAAGACATTGCATCAGCATTACTGTGATCAGCTGATCGTCTGTATTCAATATCATATGTATATGCTGACAAAATCAAAGCCCATCTCTGCATTCGGGCTGCAGCTAATGTTGGAACTGGGGACTTTGGATGGTGGATTGCTGTTAGGGGCTTATGGTCCGTAACGATAGTAAACTTACAACCATACAAGTATTTGTGAAACTTCTTGACCCCAAAAATTAATGCCAAAGCTTCCTTTCAATTTGAGCATAATTTTTCTCACTGGCACTGAGAATGCATGGAGCAAAAGCAATTGGTCTCTCCTCCCCACTACTTAATACATGAGAGATGACTGCCCCAACTCCATAAGGAGAGGCATCACATGCTAGCTTAATCTCCTTAGATATATCATAGTGAACTAACATGGTGCTCTCTACCAATTTGTTTTTACACTCCTTGAATGCTGTTTCGCATTCTTTTGACCACTTCCACTGGACCTGTTTTTTTCAAACGTTCATTCAGTGGATGCAATACTGTAGCCAAATTTGGTAGGAACTTCCCATAATGGTTCAAAAGACACAAGAATGAATGAAGTTCAGTGACATTCCTGGGAGTGGGTGCATTTCTAATTGCATCCAATTTTTCCATGGTTGGATGTAACCCATCTTTGTCTATTCTGTACCCTAAGTACTCCACTGAGTTTTTAAATAACTCACACTTACGAGCAGATACTCGTACTCTAGCCATTCGAGGACTTCATTCAATATTTTATTATGAATTTGACTATTTGGTGCTGAAATTAGTATGTCATCCAAATAACATACTACCCCTTCAATACCTTGCAAAATCTGGTTCATTACCCCTTGGAATATGGCAGGGGCGGAAGACACTCCAAATGGTAGCATATTAAACTGATATAGGCCTAGATGAGTATTTATAGTCAAACATGACTTGGACTCCTTATCTAGTTCAAGCTGTAAGTTGGCATTCGTAAGATCCAGTTTTGAGAAGATCTGACCACCTGTCAGTGTTGTGAACAAATCTTCTATATTCGGCAATGTATTGGGGACAATACACTCTAGAATCTGGTTTACGGTTACCTTATAATCACCACACAATCTTACCTTACCATCGGACTTAGGTACAACAACAATGGATGTAGCCCAATTACTTCGATCTATCTTACAAATAATGTTCTCAGTTTCTAGTCTTTTGAGTTCTTGCTCAACTTTCTTCTTGAGTACATGTGGTACAGAACGTGGCTTGCAGTAAACCGATCTAGCATCCTTCTGTAACCTGACACTCGCTTTGAAGCCTTGGATCGGACTGCCCGTTTCGCAGAACACCTTCGGATACTGCTTGATAACCTCATCCGTTGATGAAAATCTCGCTTCCACAGAGAAAATCTTACTCCAATCCAGTTTCAGTGAGCTCAACCAATTTCTTCCTAGTACAGCAGTCTTGTCTCCTTTCACTACTATTAGAGGCAAGTTCTGAAATTGATCTTGATATTTCACTGGTACGGTGATACGGCCTATCACAGGAATTTTCTCTCCTGAGTAGCCTCACAGCTCTATCTTGGATTTCTCCAGTTGAAAATAATGCAATTTGTCGCGGTATAGTGACTCTGGTACTACACTCACGGAGGCACCCGTGTCAACTTCCATTGGTATCTTGAATCCCGCATCATCTATGTGGATTTTGATACTTTCCGAATCGCTGTCCATTAACCTCATGCTCCTGATGACGTATAACTCTAACATCTCCTTGTCCTGTTGTTGTTCTTCCATGCTATGAAGTCTCTTTGGATTTCGACTCATAGCTTTGAACGCTGGACTCATAGCTTTAAAAACTGGTTTACCCTTCAGTCTGCATGCCTTCGTAAGATGCCCAGTCTTTCTGCAGAAGAATCACTCTGCCTTCACGTATGGCCAAGTTTGAGCAATGTGTTGTCCCAGGCACCTATAGTACGACTTCGACGCTCTGGTAGAATTTCCAGTTTCTGAGACTTTCGGCCATGGCCGTCTTTTACTTTGAACCTGCAGGTGATTTACCTCGGTTGACTGATGACCGTAATCATTATTTAATTCTCGGGAATATTGTTCAGCCATGCTCATCGACCTCGCTGTCTGACAAGCAATCTCAAAAGTTAAGTCATCTGTTGTCAATAACTTCCTTCTGGTCACATCATTTTTCACCCCACAAACAAACCGATCCCATAATGCTCGGTTTTGAAAGTTTCCAAAATTACAGTGCATCGATAGCTTTTTTAATGCTATGATGTAATCAGCGATACTTTCATCCGTCTTTTGATTCCGAATCCTGAAACGATAAATTTCAGCAATTTCTAACGGTTTGGGGTTATAGTGCTGCTCCAGCTTCATTAAAATCTCTTTAAGCATTGTGTCCTTTGACTCGTCAGGCACAAGCAGATTTACAAGGGTTTCGTACAATGCTGGACCTGCCACTGATAAGAAGATCGCTTTCTTATGTTCCAACACAGCCTGGTTCTGGACTGCATTGTCTGGAACTTCGATTATGTTATTTGCAGCGAAATACATTTCTAGCCGATCCACATACACTTTAAAACGTTCCCGGTCATGTCTATATTCACCCAAATATCCGATTACACCTGCCATTTTTAATCTCTAGCTGTTCTCACGTGTGCTGTTTTTTTTAACCTCGGATTTTGTAGCTTTTTTTCAAAGACAGAAACTTCCAAAGTCTTCTGTCGGCTGGCTGAATCCTTCACCAACAAAATTTAAGCTTTAAACAACCAAAAAATCTCCCATCTCGCCACCAAATGTGATGTCTTCACAGAGCACAGCACACACAGCTTCCTAACATGCAGGCTGCTCTCTCGGAACTCTCTGGAAAGCTGCCTGTTGTTTAATGATTAACTATGCAGCTGCAGTACACAATACGTCGACATCCACAGTGTGGAGCTACAAACATTACAAGCTTACAGACATTACAGTCATTTGTCCTAGTCTCCCCTTATGTGGCCGGTGTAAATTTTGTGTAATAACGCTCCAGTTAAGCCCGTTAAGTGGGATGTTTTACTACATTACAGGCCCTATATGAATGCAAGTTGATCTTGTATGTTTGTGTTCATACTGTTTGCACTGTTGCGGTTTGTTAAATGCTTTCAGATGCAAAAGGCACGATCGGGTCAGTCTAATTCAGGCTTGCCTGATCAATCAACAAATAATGTTTGATGTCACGTATCCCGTGCCATGAAGACAAGGCTCGAGCCATTGTGCGGTTATCTGAGAGAAAGTAAATTTCCTTTTAAACTGCAGCAATAAATCAATGCCTCCCAATAGATTACTCTCAGTGTCAGCCAACCTGGTTCCTATTGAGATCCCTTTTTTCATTTATTGGCAATTTCCTCGCCTCCTAAAACGTGAAATGCCTATGCAGCCTTACATTATCTCATTTGAATGAGGATATTCAATTGTGGGGTGGGATACAGTAAGTTGTTGCCAAGGGGCCCACAAATAAATTTATGTGTGTAATGTGCCACACTTCCGTTCCTGCAGTCTGTGTCTCACATTGTACCCAACATACTTCAGCCAATGAACTACCTTGTACCCAACACACTATAGCCAATGAACTATCTTGTACCCAACACACTTCAGCCAATGAACTACCTTGTACCCAACACAATTCAGCCAACCAACTACCTTGTACCCAACACACTTCAGCCAATGAACTACCTTGTAGCCAATACACTATTGCCAATGAACTACCTTGTACCCAACACACTTCAGCCAATGAACTACCTTGTACCCAACACACCATAGAAAATGAACTAACTTATGCCCAACACACTATAGCCAATGAATTACCTTGTACCTAACACACTATAGCCAATGAACTACCTTGTAGCCAATACACTTCAGCCAATGAACTACCTTGTACCAAAACACTATAGCCAATGAACTACCTTGTACCCAATACACTATTGCCAATGAACTACCTTGTACCCAACACACTTCAGCCAATGAACTACCTTGTACCCAACACACTTCAGCCAATGAACTACCTTGTACCCAACACACTATAGCCAATGAACTATTTCGCACCCAACACACTATAGCAATGAACTACCTTGTTCCCAACACACTTCAACCAATGAACTACCTTATACCCAACACACTATAGCCAATGAACTACCTTGTACCCAACACACTTCAGCCAATGAACTACCTTGTACCCAACACACTTCAGCCAATGAACTACCTTGTACCCAACACACTATAGCCAATGAACTATCTCGCACCCAACACACTATAGCAATGAACTACCTTGTTCCCAACACACTTCAACCAATGAACTACCTTATACCCAACACACTATAGCCAATGAACTACCTTGTACCCAACACACTTCAGCCAATGAACTACCTTGTACCCAACACACTTCAGCCAATGAACTAACTTGTACCCAACACACTTCAGCCAATGAACTACCTTGTACCCAACACACTTCAGCCAATGAACTACCTTGTACCCAACAAACTTCAGCCAATGAACTACCTTGTACCCAACACATTTCAGCCAATGAACTACCTTGTATCCAACACACTTCAGCCAATGAACTACCTTGTACTCAACACACTTCAGCCAATGAACTACCTTGTACCCTACACACTATAGCCAATGAACTACCTTGTACCCAACACACTTCAGCCAATGAACTACCTTGTACCCAACACACCATCGAAAATGAACTAACTTATGCCCAACACACTATAGCCAATGAACTACCTTGTACCCAACACACTTCAGCCAATGACCTAACTTATACCCAACACACTATAGCCAATGTACTACCTTGTACCCAACACACTATAGCCAATGAACGACCTTGTACCCAATACACTATTGCCAATGAACTACCTTGTACCCATCTCATTTCAGCCAATGACCTAACTTATACCCAACACACTATAGCCAATGAACTATCTTGCACCCAACACACTATAGCAATAAACTACCTTGTACCCAACACACTTCAGCCAATGAACTACCTTGTACCCAACACACTATAGCCAATGAACTACCTTGTACCCAACACACTATCGCCAATGAACTACCTTGTACCCAACACACTTCAGCCAATGAACTATCTTGCACCCAACACACTATAGCAATGAACTACCTTGTTCCCAACACACTTCAACCAATGAACTACCTTGTACCCAACACACTTCAGCCAATGAACTACCTTGTATCCAACACACTTCAGCCAATGAACTACCTTGTACCCAACACACTTCAGCCAATGAATTACCTTGTACCCAACACACTTCAGCCAATGAACTATCTTGTATCCAACACAGTTCAGCCAATGAACTACCTTGTACCCAACACACTTCAGCCAATGAACTACCTTGTACCCAACACACTTCAGCCAATCAACTACCTGTACCCAACACACTATAGCCAATGAACTACCTTGTACCCAACACACTATCGCCAATGAACTACCTTGTACCCAACACACTTCAGCCAATGAACTATCTTGCACCCAACACACTATAGCAATGAACTACCTTGTTCCCAACACACTTGAACCAATGAACTACTTTGTACCCAACACACTTCAGCCAATGAACTACCTTGTACCCAACACACCATAGCCAATGAACTAACTTATGCCCAACACACTACAGCCAATTAACTACCTTGTACCCAACACACTTCAGCCAATGAACTAACTTGTACCCAACACATTATAGCCATGGAACTACCTTTTACCCAACACACTATAGCCAATGAACTACCTTGTACCCAACACACTATTGCCAATGAACTACCTTGTACCCAACACACTATTGCCAATGAACTACCTTGTACCCAACACATTATCGCCAATGTACTACCTTGTACCCAACACACTATAGCCAATGAACTACCTTGTACCCAATAAACTTCAGCCAATGAACTACCTTGTACCCAACACACTATAGCCAATGAACTACCTTGTACCCAACACACTTCAGCCAATGAACTACCTTGTACCCAACACACTTTAGCCAATAAACTACCTTATACCCAACACACGATAGCAATGAACTACCTTGTACCCAACACACTTCAACCAATGAACTACCTTGTACTCAACACACTTCAGCCAATGAACTACCGTGTATCCAACACACTTCAGCCAATGAACTACCTTGTACCCAACACACTATAGCCAATGAACTATCTTGTACCCAACACACACTATAGCCAATGAACTACCTTGTACCCAACACAATTCAGCCAATGAACTACCTTGTACCCAACACACTATAGCCAATGAACTATCTTGCACCCAACACACTATAGCCAATGAACTACCTTGTACCCAACACACTTCAGCCAATGAACTACCTTGACCCAACACACTATAGCCAATGAACTACCTTGTACCCAACACAATTCAGCCAATGAACTACCTTGTGCCCAACACACTTCAGCCAATGAACTACCTTGTACCCAAAACACTTCAGCCAATGAACTATCTTGTACCCAATACACTCTTGCCAATGAACTACCTTGTACCCAACACACTTCAGCCAATGAACTAACTTATACCAAACACCTATAGCCAATGAACTAACTTGTACCCAACACACTATAGCCAATGAACTACCTTGTACCCAATACACTTCAGCCAATGAACTAACTTGTACCCAAAACACTATAGCCAATGAACTACCTTGTACCCAACACACTTCAGCCAATGAACTACCTTGTACCCAACACACTTCAGCCAATGAACTACCTTGTACCCAACACAATTCAGCCAATGAACTACCTTGTACCCAACACACTATAGCCAATGAACTACCTTGTTCCCAACACACCTCAGCCAATGAACTACCTTGTACCCAACACACTTCAGCCAGTGACCAACCTTGTACCCAACACACTATAGCTAATGAACTATCTTGTACCCAACACACTTCAGCCAATGAACTACCTTGTACCCAACACACTTCAGCCAATGAACTACCTTGTAGCCAACACACTTCAGCCAATGAACTACCTTGTACCCAACACACTTCAGCCAATGAACTACCTTGTACCCAACACAATTCAGCCAATGAACTACCTTGTACCCAACACACTATAGCCAATGAACTACCTTGTTCCCAACGCACCTCAGCCAATGAACTACCTTGTACTCAACACACTTCAGCCAATGACCAACCTTGTACCCAACACACTATAGCTAATGAACTATCTTGTACCCAACACACTTCAGCCAATGAACTACCTTGTACCCAACACACTTCAGCCAATGAACTACCTTTTATCCAACACACTTCAGCCAATGAACTACCTTGTACCCAGCACACTATAGCCAATGAACTACCTTGTACCCAACACACTATAGCCAATGAACTACCTTGTACCCAACACACTTCAGCCAATGAACTACCTTGTACCCAACACACTTCAGCCAGTGGACTACCTTGTACCCAACACACTTCAGTCAATGAACTACCTTGTACCCAACACACTTCAGCCAATGAGCTACCTTGTACCCAACACCCTTCAGCCAATGAACTACCTTTTACCCAACACACTTCAGCCAATGAACTAACTTGTACCCAACACACTTTAGCCAGTAAACTACCTTGTACCCAGAACACTCTAGCCTGTGAGCCATGCTGTACCCGCACATTCCAGTCAATGAACTACACTGCCCACAAAGACCCTCCAGCCTGTGCTGATGGCATGTGGAACTGTATAATATGAAATCACTTCGCTACAGTTTTCCATTGATGGTGAAGTGAGTAAATAGTTTTCTTTGTTATATTCAACCCCTGTCGAAAAATTCACCGTGACTTCAAGTGGGAATTGCTGATATTCTGATCAGTTCACTGAAGCAAAGCTGGTCCAAACAAAACAGAGGAGAATTATTTTTTAAACGAGTGGGAATTAAAATTATCAAGTGGCCGATATTCAACATGCCTTTCTGTTTCATTACTGCATGTCTGCAGTGCTGCCAACATTGGGGAAGCTTTAGGAATGACATTTATGACTAACAAGAGCAACACAGCTTGCAAATCCATTCAAACGTATGCAGATGCTCTCACGTTAAGGGCCACCTTCAAAAGGTACCCTTGTAAGCTAGAATGAGTGATTGGAGCCCCTAATGAGTGACACAGCCTCTCTGATCTTATTTTTTTGGATGAATTACAACTGTATGGCTAAAACCTCTAGCTCTACGAGTGGTTGTCATAGTGCATTTCAGTGAAGAAACTATTGCATGGCAGGTGACAGGAATATTCAAGTATTGAGAAACAGGCCTGTTCAAGGTTGGAGGAGCTGTTAATGAGACGCTTCCTCTCCTTTTCAAGATAAATTAGGACCGTGGGTATTTCAAAGAGACAAATGGACATGCACATGAGCTGAGGCAATTCAACAACACGAGTGTTATATTAAATTCTTGACTGCAACACATGTGCGACTGAAGCTGTAGTGAGGATATTTGGTAACACATTCTATTTCCCTCTTGGGGAAACAGATTGAAAAAGGGTTGTCCTGGGGCCGTGCAGAGAATCCATTAATAAGACGTTGATTCTATATGTATGTTTGAGACAACAGATTAAGAAAGAATTTATTCTGCGTATTATCCGCAACATCTGGTATGTTTAATTAGGCATACCATTTACTTAATTTTAACATTACTTCAATATGGATTTTAATGGAAAGTACCTTCTTTTATAATCCAACTCATTCGACCATTACATTCTGAAAACAATTTAACACAAGTACACACTTCTATACAAACATTTAATTCTGCAGACTTAATTTTCTTTACTCCTCATCATTACATCTGTTTTCCGTTAGCATTTATAAACATTTATGTTCCCTGATGGCTCACTGGGACTAACAGCATCTCCCGGTCTGTACAACTGAGCTCTCCAAAAACGATTGACTCCCTGTTTGGTGATGAGCTAGTTGATCTCAGCTGGAAAGGGACTTTACAGTAGCTGCCGGTGCCCATGGGTTGGTGGCGGCAGGGGGGAAACGAGGGAAGTGGAAATCAGCCAGGGTTCCCACTGACCTTTGCCCAAGTCTAGAACTAGACAGGGAGGGGCAGGGACATAGCTCGTGTCCTGTTCATTACTTTGCTGCTAATGAAAACACATGTTGGAATCCTCAATATCTAAACATTCACACCATTGGACACAGAAGTAGGTGAAAAAAAATTAGAACTTCCATTTTGAAAAGCTTATTGACCCAGAATTTGCTGGGAAAATAATGGTGAGTTTAACGTGCACTCCATTATTAGTGTGTAAATTGCTTGGTGATTTATGGTGGGGAAGTGATATGCCATGAGTTGCAAATCGTCACAAATTGCAACAATTTATACTGCTCCGCCGTTGGCTTCGCAAAAACAGGAGCTCGCCATCAACCTCCATATGAGTTTCAAGATGTTAAAACAAATTAAACTCGCTGCAGAAAGATAGGGCTGATACTTAACGACGTAAGGACCGTTGTAATGATAAGATTTTTCTTCCTGCAAAGCCACTCAACCTCTCTGGCCCAAAAAGGGAACAATTAAAATAGTGGAGTCTCATTCCTGCAGGTAGTAAATTGTTCCTAGAGGTTTTTAAAATTTAAAATTATTATTTTTTTCTTACTTTTCCTGTCTTTTTTTCCTCTCTCTTAATCCAATCTATCTTTCCCTCTCTATGGCTGGAATTTTCCTTACCTTGGTGAGTCCGGTGTGTCCATGGTGGGTCACGACCCCGCTGCTGGCTCCAACCCACTATACAAAATGAACTTACCTTAATGGGGCCTATTTAGCCCGCCCAGCGCGTCACCTGGCCCAATGAGATGTCAATCAAGACGCATTTCAAGCCAGGATCCTGACTACATTAAATTTTAAGTTTAATCTAACATAGATTGGGTGTCGAATCTTAACTGTACAATAATATAATAAAAGTTACATATGAGTGGCAAACCATCCATAGTGTGGGCCTTGTGGACACTCCTTCCAATGTTGAGTCATAGCTCAGAAGACATTTCTGTGCTCAAGAAAACCATTTCTATATTATGGACTCCAGTACAAAGAGGCTTCCCAACACTGGCCTTCACTAACTCAGACATCAAAGGTTGCTGTTTTCTTCCAATTTTTGTAGTTACACTGTCTACATCAAGTATGGTGTTCATCACGGAGCATTGTAAAGTTTGTATCATACCAGGACACTTGCCTAGTATTTGTTGTCCTTGTTTTTGGTTTACCAACACAGGATAAATCCACAAACTTTATCGTTCTGCAAAAACATATGTTTTAAAATGATTCATCTTCATTTGATGTTCCCAAAATGAGCCATGATGTACAACACAACCCATAATTATAAATGAAGACTTGCCATGCCAAGTGTAATTTGGAAAGTAAATTCTGTGAGGACTCTTTTCCTCATAAGGGGGTGGGTGTTACCAACCTCCCTGACCACAGTTTAGGAAAGCATACAACCAACCATCACACAAAGGCTCATTTGCGACTGCATATCGGGCAACCTGACAGTGCATCAGTTCACCTCTCCTCCTGCTGCATTGTGCATAGTAATGAAGGCTGATTCATGGCAACAAACTCCGGCACTCTGTCCTGGAGCTTGCCACTAACTTCTGCTGCTGCATTTTTCTGAAAGCCTGAACTGCAGTCTAGACTTGTGCAATTCAGACACTCTGTAAAGAGGCAGAATTGAGTTCATCTGTTTACATTTACAAAATACCGTTCTGACTCTCACAAACTTATAAGAAGATATACCCATTAATCTGCTCTCAAATATTTTCCTATTGATATGAATTACAACAAGAAGTACACCACTTTATACTCACCACTACTTTAGAAATTGAACAGAGGAAAATATACCTCAGGAAACTGAATTCACTGTGTTTGGTTCCCTGATTTGAAACTCGGATGGACATGAAAGAGATTGCTAACCAATGAATTTGTCCAAATCATAAATACTGCATTTACGTATTCTGAAGCTTGAACTGCCAAATTCTGGTACATTGTTTCATCATGTGCGTGTGCATATGAGTATGTAGTTGTGTGTGTGTGTGTGTGTGCGTCTGTTTGTCTGTCTGTGTGTGTGTCTATGTGTGTGTCTGTGTGACTGTCTGTCTTTGGGGTGTACTGTCGGAGATGCCTTGGCACATTGCTGCAGTGCATCTTGTAGATGGTACACCCGGCACCATCCTGACTTGTAAATATATCGGCGCTTCTTCATCATCGCTGGGTCAGAATCCTGGAACTCCCTCCCTAACAGCACTGTGCGAGTACCTTCACCACACGGACTGCAGCGGCTCAAGAAGGCGGCTCACCACCACCTTCTGAAGGGCAATTAGGGATGGGCAATAAATGCTGCCGTTGCCATCGACACCCACATTGCATGAATAACTGTTTTAAAAAGAGTGTGACTGATGACATTCCTGCTCTTCCATGTAATGGGTTGTGGGACTGTTGACATCATTGGTGGCTTGTGCCACCCTAAAACATGTGTAGAGTTTTTTTTTAAACAAACTATTCCATTTCTACAGGGAGTTGAGGTCAAGTTTAAAATGAAAAGTCATGTTTCTTCATCCAGCCTCAAATTCAGCAAAGCTGCTTGGGAACAAAACCCGCCACCTGGTGATTTAAAAAAAAACTTGGAAATATGACGGCTTGCTTGGAAAATGCACTATGTGGGGTGGGGTGGGGTGGGACTAAAACATGCCGGTCAGAAGGTCCCAGTCAGAAGGACCATGAACAGTAGACACCTCAAGTCGCTGCAGAAATACCACCGCAAGATCCTACAAATCCCCTGGGAGGACAGACTCACCAACATTAGCGTCCTCGACCAGGCCAACATCCCCAGCATTGACCACACTTGATCAGCTCCGCTGGGCAGGCCACATTGTTCGCATGCCAGACATGAGACTCCCAAAGCAAGCGCTCTACTCGGAACTCCTTCATGACAAACGAGCCAAAGGTGGGCAGAGGAAACGTTACAGGGACACTCCCTGATAAAGTGCGACATCCCCACTGACACCTGGGAGTCCCTGGCCAAAGACCGCCCTAAGTGGAGGAAGTGCATCCGGGAGGGCGCTGAGCACCTCGAGTTTCATCGCCGAGAGCATGCAGGAATCAAGCGCAGGCAGCAGAAAGAGCATGCGGCAAACCAGTCCCACCCACCCCATCCCTCAACGACTATCTGTCCCACCTGTGACAGGGTCTGTGGCTCTCGTGTTGGACTGTTCAACCACCAAAGAACTCACTTCAGGAGTGGAAGCAAGTCTTCCTCGATTCCGAGGGACAGCCTATGATGATGATGATGATGCTGATCTCAGCTGGGTAAGCAACCTGGATGCTACAATTCTGGATGCTACAATTAGCTTCAGTGACCCCAGGGTGAGAAGGGCAAATAAAGGACGCAATTACATAGCGTTACAGGGAATTTACAACGCAGAAGCAGGCCATTCGGCCCAACTGGTCTATGCCGGTGTTTATGCTCCACACGAGCCTTCTCCCACCCCCCACTTCATCTAACCCTATCAGCATAGATGCTCACCCAAATATCCAGCTGGCATTCACTGCCTTGACCCACGTGCAACAAGTCATTTGGATGATTTACAATATGGCGGGCATGGAATTGCATCCTAAACGTGAGCCATTGCTTTCAGGAGATGGCAGGAGAAAATTGCGACCGGGAAAATTTTGATATGAGAGAGGAAAGGGATTTGTTTTTCCCACCCCGTGAATGTGAAGAGGAAGGCCATTGTACGATAATATCCTGGGGGATTCTTTTTAATATAAGCATTTAGCTTGTACAGAAGAAAACATTAAATCTTGTCAACCAGTGAAAGCAGCTGCTGGGGTGTACTGTACAATGTCACACTAGCAGCTAGTTGTTGCTGTTGGGTCAAAGTTCAAGCTGACTGCCATCTTGGCAATGGATGAGCAATCCTGGGTGATAGCGTCATTTACACTACACAGTCGGCTGCCCTTCTGCACTGACATTACACACACAGCATGCAAACTTTCACAATCCCCCGAGGCAAGGCCCTAAGGCCAATAACATGCATACAGTTCAATTCCATTTTATGTCATATTGACTCTTTACCCATTTAGCACAGAAAAATGCAAAAAATGTTGGATATCGAATAAGAGAGCCTTCCATTACCTCATCGTGCGGCTCTTCCAAGTGTCTTTCAGAGCCAACAATAACAACAACAACTTGCATTTATATAGCGCCTTTAACGTAGTAAAATGTCCACGGGAGTGCAATCAAGACAAAAATTGAGACCAAGTCACATGAGGAGGTATTGCGACAGATGATGTAGGCTTCAAGGAGCGTCTTAAAGCAGGAGAAAGAGGTGGAGAGGTTTAGGGAGGGAATTCCAGAGCTTCGGGCCGAGGCAGTGAAGGCACGGCCGCCAATGGTGGGCAAAGTAAATTGGGATGTGCAAGAGGCCAGAAATGGAGGAGCTCGGCGATCTCGGATCTTTAAAGTCTGTCCCAGCTGCAGGACAGAATCCCCTCCTTGCGAAAAGGGGAGGTGCTTGCTGCAACTGAGCAGGAGCAGAATCCCAGGGTGCACTTCCAGATAGGGTCCTAAAGAGGGGCTCTCTTCGTGGCAGTGTTCCATTTTAACCCTTACACCGCTGGACACTCTCAACATTTTTGCATTCCGGAAGAAGCCACAACAATTAGTCAATAGGTAGAAATTCCAATCGGCAAAATTCACATGCAAACCCTTAATGGGCTTATGCTATGTTTCCTTGTGCGCTATCTTTACACAAACATCACAGCCAAGCAGAAAATCTCGGGGAGAGGTCGTAGACGGCACGTGATGCTTCCACTGTGGAGAGTGGCAGGGATACCATTAATGGAGCCACCTACAGAACCACGTTTGAGATCATGGACACGTTACCGCTGCCCATCCTCCACTCACTCATTGGTGCCGAATCGCTGTGAAATTAGTGACATTACACCGTCCACCTTGAAGCTCTTACGAGGAGGTGTCAAAGAGTTAAATCAGCTCATTCAAGCAGAGGTTCCTCTGCTCCCTCTGGGGAAATGATTGCCTTGATTATGCATCTCCACCCCCTCTCCCCATCCCCCCTGTGCCCCCACCCCCCAGCCACCCTGATACAGTGACTCTGTCTGAAGCTCGGTGAGAATCCCTCCTCCCCACCACCTTCACAGGTGTCAGCCGTGGCCTAGTGGGCAGCACTCTTGCCTTTGAGTCAGATGTTTGTGGGTTCAAGTCCCACTCCAGGTACTTGAGCACAAAATCTAGGCTGACCCTCCAGTGCAGTGCAGAGGGACTGCTTCACTGCCAGAGGTGCTGTCTTTCAGATGAGAAGTTAAACCGATACCCATCTGCCCTCTCAGGTGGGTGTAAAAGATCCGATCGCACAACTCAAAGATGGGACGTTCTACCGGTTTCCTGGCCAATATTTATCCCTTAACCAACACCACTGATTATCTGATCATTTATCACATTGCTGTTTGTGGGAGCTTGCTATGTGCAAATTGGCTGCTGTGTTTCCTACCTTACAACAGTGACTATACTTCATTGGCTGTAAAGTGCTTTGGGCCATCCTGAGGTTGCACCCAACACTGCTCATGTGTGCTCGAGTGCAATGGTATGGTGAGAAGCGTGGCAGTATTATGTTTGAAGTTGTAAGTAAATAGTAAGGGCCTGTTACTTGCAAGACAGAAATGTTGTCATGCCGTTCAGGGCAGAAGGAGAGGACGGTATCCAACAGGGCAGCCGTCACATGGATACCACTGCAGTTTTAGTGCTTGCTTCCTTGATGTGAAAAATAACTTGGGAAAACAATGATGTTTTGATTCAGCCACCATATTGGATATTCCCAAACTGGCTCGGCTGAGCGTCAGTCTTCCCGGGTCCCACGGCCAAACACGCAGGAGAGCCTCAAGTTCAGGAAAATGTTCAGAGTGAGATTTGTGATGAGAAAGAGTGGGACAGATCAAACCGTTTGAACACAGGGAACTTGTTTATTTTTAAGAGCGAGATAAGTCAAAATAGGTCACATTTTTATCCCATAATGAGTGGGTCTCGATGACAGGCCTGCAATACGCTAATATAAATGAGTTTGTGATCACCAGGCACAAATCCCGGTCAGCGCTCGTCTCAGTATAATGCTGAATGTGCTTGTACCAAATTCCTCTCTGAGCTATTTTATCACACACCTTTAGCTGGGTCTGTGGTGAAATGGCGGAGGGAGGGATTTGGTTCAAGTGTGTTTAACGTACATGCAGGAAGAGCACCAACCTCTACCCTCGCGTGAGATGAGGTTGCTTTGATGCTGGTTTATGCTATTGTGGTTGACTCTCTGTTCATTCTTTCTCTCCCCCCCACCATCCATCCCTGCAGGATGAGCAGCTAGTGCTTCACCACGATCAGACAGAGTGTGGCAAAGGGAAGTGCCCTTATGACCCTCAGCAGCGGATGGCCTCGGCAATGATTGGTGAGTAAGCGTGGCTAGGGGTGACCCTGTGGTTGCAGAGAGTGTGCTTGCTGGGGTGGAAGTGTGTGGGACTGCGTACCATTTCAGGAATTTTTATCTTGGCAGACTTGTGTAGTCCCAGATCAAATCTGTGGAACTCGGAAAGCTGCAGTTAATACTTGGTTCTCTTAACAAGTGCCCACCTTGTCCTTGTCAAAACCATACTGGTATTTTTGTGTAACTAATAAGTTGTCTGAGATTGGTGACAAGTGAACGTTGACAGAGCTGGATGAGGACACTGTCCCCACGTGCAGTCAGGGAGTGTTGGGGCTGTCCAGAGCCAGCATTAGCGGACATGGCTCGAGCGCCTTGAACCTCCAGTGCAGACTGAGTGATTGTTCTGAAAAATTCCTCAACAGAGATGCAGGCACATGCAAAGTGGAGAAAGGTTATAGGGTCAGAGCACCCTAGTGCTACAGACTGAGGTCTCCCCACTCCATCCATTGACAGATTAGGCGTAACGTAACACTCCTATATCGTCTGAACAATATGCTTTGATGTCAACCTCGGGGCATGATGTGATATTTCCCACTCCCCACGTTACGTATCACTGCAAGAGCTGGGTGATGTTACTCACTCATCGCCAAATTGTTTACAGTTCTGTGCTTTGGCCTCGTGTCCTCAGGGAACAGAGTTGAGATTGTCTGAATACACGGGATTCTTAGCTTAGAGTTTGAATCCAAATTCCAGAAGGGAAAAATTGGTGTTCAACTCACTGCACCACCCATCAGAATGTGTTCTTGGTTAATACTTGAACTGGGCCCCAGAACTGAAAGACTGACGTTCGAATCCATGAAGTCCATACAAAAGTGTCCATGTCATAACTAAACTGTAGCGTATTCAATGGATGGTGTTCAGCATTCAGCAATTTGGCAGTTTAGCAGCTGCTGTCAACAATCTCCAGCTAGGATAGTCATGGTGTGTCCTTCCCAGCATGGGCTATCACAACACGTCCATTCTCCGCATCACCTTCTGTAATGTTGCCACCTTTTGGCAGGTTTCTGAAACCGGTTATCTGTTTGCATAATCTAGGCTTGGCTATCGAGTAATAATTTCCCTATCAAAGAGCCTTTGCAACCCGTTCTCCCTCTCCCTCCCTCTCTCTCCCCCCCCTTCCCCTCTCCCCCCCTCTTCCCCTCTCCCCCCTCTTCCCCTCTCTCCCCCTCTCCCCGCGCTCCCCCTCTCCCCTGTCTCCCCTGTCTCCCCTCACCCCATCACCCCCTCTCCCCGCGCTCCCCCTCTCCCCTGTCTCCCCTCACCCCCTCTCCCCTCACCCCCTCACCCCCTCTCCCCGCGCTCCCCCTCACCCCCTCACCCCCTCTCCCCTCGCTCCCCCTCACCCCCTCACCCCGTGCTCCCCCGCTCCTGTTCTCCCCCTCTGCCCCATACCCCCTCTCCCCGCGCTCCCCCGCTCCTGTTCTCCCCCTCTGCCCCATACCCCCTCTCCCCGCGCTCCCCCGACCCCCTCTCCCCGTGCTCCCCCGTGCTCCCCCACTCCTGTACTCCCCCTCTCCCCACGCTCCCCCCTCTCCACTCGCTCCCCCCTCTCCCCTCTCCCCACGCTCCCCCCTCTCCCCTCCCTTCCCCTATCCCCTCTCCCCTCCCTTCCCCTATCCCTGCGCTCCTCCCTCTTCCCTCTCCTCACCCCCTCCGCTCCTGCCCTCTCCCCCCTCCCCCTTCCCCCTTCCCCCTTCACCCTCTCCCCGCGTTCTCCCGCCACACTCCCCCTCTCCATCTCTCCCCCCTCTCCCTCCGCTCCCTCCCTCTCCCCCCTCTCCCCCCCTCTCCCCGCGCTCCCCCCTCTCCCCGCGTTCTCCCCTCTCCCCGCGTTCTCCCCTCTCCCCGTGCTCCCCCTCTCCCCATGCTCCCCCTCTCCCCACGCTCCCCGCGCTCCCCCTCTCCCCGCGCTCCCCCTCTTCCCCTCCCCCTCTCTCCGCGCTTCCCCCGCGCTCCACACCTCTCCCTCTCCCCGCGGTCCCCCTCTCCCCGCGCTCCCCCCTCTCCCCGCGCTCCCCCTCTCCCCTCGGTCCCCCCTCTCCCCGCGCTCCCCCCTCTCCCCTCGCTCCCCCCTCTCTCCCCTCGCTCCCCTCGCTCCCCCCTCTCCCCATGCTCCCACCCTCGCCCCCTCCCCCTCGCTCCCCCTCTTCCCTCTCCTCTCTCCCTCTACGCTCCCCCTCTCCCTCCCACTCTCCGCCCTCCCCGCTCTCCCCCTCTTCCCTCTCCTCTCTCCCCCCACGCTCCCTCCTCCCCCTTTCTCCACGCTCCCCCTCTCCCCCCCCCTCTCCCCGCTCTCCCCGCTCTCCCCCTCACTCCCCCCTCCCCCTCTTCCCCTCCTCACTCCCCCTCCCCCTCTCCCTCCCCCTCTCTCCGTGCTCCCCCTCTTCCCCCTCCTCACTCTCCCTCCCCCTCTCCCTCCCCCTCTCTCCGTGCTCCCCCTCTCCCCCTCTCCCCCTCACTCCCTCCTCCCCCTCACTCCCCCCTCCCCCTCTCCCCGCTCTCCCCCTCTCTCCGCTCTCCCCCTCACTCCCCCCTCCCCCTCTCCCCATGCTCCCCCCTCTACCCCTCTCCCCATCCCCCTCACTCCCCACTCTCCCCGCTCTCCCCCTCTCCCCCTCACTCCCGCTCCCCCTCACTCCCCCTCCCCCCTCACTCCCCCTCCTCACTCCCCCTCCTCACTCCCCCTCTCTCCGTGCTCCCTTTCTCTCCGCGCTCCCCCTCACTCCCCCTCACTCCCCCCTCCCCCTCTCCCCCTCTCCCCCTCTCTCTCCCTCTCCCCGCACTCCCCCTCTCCCTGCACTCCCCCTCTCCCCGCACTCCCCCTCTCCCCGCACTCCCCCTCTTCCCCTCACTCCCCCTCTTCCCCGCACTCCCCCTCTCCCCGCACTCCCCCTCTTCCCCTCACTCCCCCTCTTCCCCTCACTCCCCCTCTTCCCCTCATTCCCCTCTCCCCGCTCTCCCCCTCTCTCCCCCTCTCTCCCCCTCTCTCCCCCTCTCCCCGCACTCCCCCTCTCCCCTCTCTCCCCCTCTCCCCCTCTCCCCGCACTCCCCCTCTCTCCCCCCTCCCCCTCGCTCTCCCCCTCCCCCTCGCTCTCCCCCTCGCTCTCCCCCTCTCTCCCCTCTCCCCCCTCTCTCCCCTCTCCCCCCTCTCTCCCCCTCTCCCCGCACTCCCTCCCCCTCGCTCTCCCCCTCCCCCTCGCTCTCCCCCTCGCTCTCCCCCTCGCTCTCCCCCTCTCTCCCCCTCTCTCCCCTCTCCCCCCTCTCTCCCCTCTCCCCCCTCTCTCCCCCTCTCTCCCCCTCTCCCCGCACTCCCCCTCTCTCCCCCTCTCCCCGCACTACCCCCTCCTCGTGCTCCCCCTCTCCCCTCTCCCTGCGCTCCCCCTCTCCCCCCATGCCCCCCTTCTCCCCCCCTCCCTCTCCCTGTGCTCCCCCTCTCCCTGTGCTCCCCCCTCGCCCTCTCCCAACACTCTCCCTCTCCCCATTCCCCCTGTCTGCATGCTCCCCCTCTCCCTGCGCTCTCCCTTTCCCCCCTCTCTTAACGGGAATCTCAATTAATTCCCTTCTCCTGGATGTCCATTACAAACAAGTTGTTATGTATTTATGCTTGGGGTCACCAGACACCAGGGGGCGCCAGTGTCGGTGGTCATCGGACTGCACGCGCGTGTGCACGGTCACTGGTATATAAGTGCGGGTACCATGTCACGCGGGTTACTTTGGGCGTGAATAAAGTTGGATCAGGTTTACACCTGAGGCAGTTTACAGTAACTAGTCTTTTGAGTCATTACATTCATTACATTTGGCGACGAGGTAACTCAAGAACCTTTGCATGTACCATGGCATTATTGGAATTCTGGAGAGATTCGCGGATGGCGAGGATTGGGTGGATTTTATCGACCGCCTGGATCAGTATTTTGTGGCCAACAAAATGGAGGGAGAGGCTGACGCAGTTCGGCGCAGGGCGGTTTTCCTCACCGTTTGTGGTCCAAACATTTATGGCCTCACGAAGAACCTTCTCTCGCCTTTACATCCAACGGACAAAGAATATGGGGATTTGTGTGCATTGGTGTGTGACATCTTAAGCCAAAAGAGGGGATCACCATCTCACGTTATCGCTTCTACATGCATGTTCGTGCTAAGGGCCAGGATGTGTCGGGATTTGTCGCCGACCTGCGACGTCTTGCTGAGCTGTGTAAGTTCAGGAACGTGTTGGAAGACATGCTGCGAGATTTCTTCGTGATACGGAACAAACCATGATGTGATTCTTCGGAAATTATTGGCCGAAGAGAAGCTGGATTTGAGCAAGGCCATCGCAACTGCCCAGGCATGCATGATGACTGATGATGATTTGAGGTAGATATCATCGAAGAGGCAGAGCTCCACGGCAAGTACTGTAAACAAGATTGTGTCGTCGTTTGGCAGAGCTGCTTATGGCAGGGCCTACCCGATTGCTTATGTGAAACCTGTAGCTGCTCAAAGTCCGGCAACAGGTACGAATCCGATTTCACCCTGTTGGCATTGTGGGGGCAATCATCGGCCTCATCAGTATTGGTTTAAACAGTACTCCTGTAATGGCTGTTCGAAACTGGGGATCTTCAGAGAATGTGTCCACAATTGAGCAAATGTGCTGCCGCTCATCACATTGCTGATGATGACCAGTCCAGTGCTGGCCCGGATACACAACCCGAGGAGGAAGTGTATGGCATGTATTCGTTCTTGGGAAGGAGCCAGCCGATAATCGTTAATGTGAAGCTGAATGGCGTGCCTGTATCAATGGAGCTGGACACGGGTGCGAGTCAGTCGATAATGAGCCAAACGACATTCGACAAGCTGTGGGACACTGAGGCGGTGAAGCCTAAGCTGAGTCCAGTCAATGCCAAGTTGCGTACTTACACTAAGGAACTCATACCGGTGATTGGCAGTGCAGTAGTCAAGGTGTCATATGATGGTGTGGTCCATGATCTACCATTATGGAGGTCCCAGGTAATGGTCCAACGCAGTTCGGCAGGAATTAGTTCGAGAAAATCAAGTGGAATTGGAATGCTATCAAAGTGTTGTCATCAGTGGATGACACTTCGTGTGCTCAATTATTGAAGAAGTTTCCTTCTTTGTTTGAACCGGGCATTGGTAATTTTACTGGAGCCAAGGTGCAGATTCACCTGGATTCTGATGCAAGGCCTGTCTATCATAAAACTCAGTCTGTTCCCTGCATGACGAGGGAGAAGGTTGAAATTGAGCTTGACAGACTCCAACGTGAAGGGGTCATATCACCGGTCGAGTTTAACGAGTGGGCCAGTCCTATTGTTCCTGTGTTGAAGAGTGATGGCACTGTCAGGATTTGTGGGGACTACAAGGTTATGATTAACCGATTTTCGAAACAGGATCAGTACCCGTTACCGAAGGCTGATGATCTGTTCGCCATGCTAGCTCGTGGAAAGTTGTTCACTAAACTGGATCTGACATTGGCCTATATGACACAGGAGCTTGTCGGCACTTCGAAGAAACTCACCTGCATCAACACCCATAAAGGACTGTTTGTCTACAGCAGGTGCCCTTTTGGAATTTTTTCGGCTGCAGCCATATTTCAGAGGAATATGGAGAGTCTACTGAAGTCCGTTCCTAGAACTGTCATGTTTCAAGATGACATTGTGGTCACAGGTCGCAACACTACTGAACATCTGAACAATCTTGAAGAAGTCCTACATTGTCTGGACAAAGTGGGACTCAGGCTGAAACATTTGAAGTGTGTCTTCATGGCAGCTGAAGTTGAATTCCTGGGGAGGAAGATTGCTGCTGATGGCTAAAGGCCTACTGATTCTAAAACCAAGGCCATCAAAAATGCACCCAGGCCCCAGAATGTGACAGAGCTGCGTTCATTCCTTGGGCTACTCAACTACTTTGGTAATTTCTTACCCAGATTGAGCACTTTGTTAGAGCCACTGCACGTGCTACTCAGAAAAGGCAATAACTGGGTCTGGGGTGTGTCTCAAGATAAAGCCTTGGAGAAAGCGAAGAATTTGCTCTGTTCAAACAAGTTGCTTGTTGATTATGATCCGTGTAAGCGTCTTGTATTGACCTGTGATGCTTCATCATATGGGGTTGGCTGTGTCCTCCAACAAGCAAATGAGTCGGGTAAGCTACAATCTGTTGCATATGCTTCGAGAAGTTTATCAAAGGCGGAAAGCGCTTACAGCATGGTAGGAAAAGAAGCTTTGGTCTGTGTGTATGGGTTAAAAAGATGCATCAGTACCTGTTTGGTCTTCGTTTTGAACTCGAAACGGAACACAATCCACTCATTTCATTGTTTTCGGAAAACAAAGGTATTAATACCAATGCATCGTCCCATATCCTGAGGTGGGCATTGACATTGTCTGCCCATGATTATATTATTCGTCATAGACCTGGCATTGAGAATTGTGTCGATGCACTGAGTCGTCTGCCATTCCCCACACCTGAGGTGGAGACGCCTCAACCTGCAGATCTACTGTTAGTAATGGATGCTTTTGAGAGTGAAGGAACTCCTGTCACTGCTCAACAAGTTAGGATCTGGACCAGCCATGACCCTATTTTATCAGTTATGAAACGTTGTGTCCTCAGTGGTGATTGGTCTGCACTACCTATGGAAATGTGTGATGAGACCAAACCTTGCAACCGTCGCAAAGATGAACTGTCCGTTCAGTCAGATTGTTTACTGTGGGGTAATCGTGTTGTTATGCCTAAGAAAGGTAGAGAAAAATTTGTACATGAACTACATAGCACTCATCCTGGTATTGTCATGATGAAAGCCATTTCTAGGGCTCATGTATGGTGGCCTGGAATTGACTCTGATCGGGAATCATGTGTGCATCAGTGCAATATTTGCATGCAGCTAAGTGAAATAGCAGCGGAATCTCTGGTGAGTCTTTGGTCGTAGCCATCTAAACTATGGTTGAGGACCCACATCGATTTTGCGGGCTCTTTCCTGGGAAAGATGTTTGTTGTTGTGGTGGATGCATATTCAAAGTGAATAGAGTGTATTATAATGTCATCCAGTATGGCTGCAGCTACTATTGAGAGCCTTCATGTCATGTTTGCTACTCATGGTTTGCCTGACATTGTTGTGAGTGACAATGGATCTTGCTTCACAATTCTGGAGTTTCAAGAGTTCATGAAACTCAATGGTATTAAACATGTGAGGTCAGCCCCATTCAAACCTGCTTCTAGTGGTCAAGCAGAGCGTACTGTTCAAACGATCAAGCAGAGTATAAAACGTGTAACTCAGGGTTCATTGCAGACTCGCTTGTCCTGTATACTGTTCAGCTACAGGACCAGACCTCATACGCTTACTGGGGTCCCCCCTGCTGAGCTACTGATGAAGAGAAATCGCAAGACCAAGCTCTCTTTCGTTCATCCCGTTTTGAATGATCGTATTGAAACCAGATGTCATAGTCAGCAAGGGTATCATGATCGTGTTGACGTGTCACGTGACATCTCTGTCAACGATCCAGTTTATGTACTGAACTATGGTCAAGGTCCAAAGTGGATCGCTGGCACTGTTACAGCCAAGGAGGGTAACAGAGTGTTTATTGTCATGCTCAAAAATGGACAAACATGCAGGAAACATGTTGATCAGATAAAACTGTGGCTCACGGATGAACTGGAACTGCTTGAGGAAGATGCAGTCAGTGACCAACCAACCAATGTTCATTCATCAGAGGACTTTGCTGTCATTATTGAAACTGGACTTCCAGTCTCTGATGTGGTCATTACCACTCCCATCAGATTGGTTACTCAGCCTTCAATCACAACTGACTCAGAACACTCGCCTAGAACTGAAGTTGAACTGAGACGATCAACTTGTGAGCGGAAAGTCCCAGACCGTCTTAATTTGTAAAAAGACTGATATTAAGATCTTGAAAGGGGATGTTGTTATGTATTTATGCTTGGGGTCACCAGACACCAGGGGGCACCACTGTTGGAGTTCATCGGGCTGTACGCGCGGGTGCATGGTCACTGGTATATAAGCGCGGGTACCATGTCACGCGGGTTACTTTGGGCGTGAATAAAGTTGGATCAGGTTTACACCTGAGGCAGTTTACAGTAACTAGTCTTCTGAGTCATTACATTCATTACACAAGTAATGACTGAGAGGTATCAGTAAATATAGATCTCTCCCTATATGGTCATTCAGGATAGTGAGGGAAATCAGACAAGTACTATTAAGCGTATTATTATCCATGATTTTGAACATGTCTCACCCTGGGAGAGGACAATAGGAGTTAACATGACTCAGTTGTGACTCCGCAGCATGGTTCTTTTGACTTTTAGTCAAAGAAAATTTCCAAGGTTATTTTAGATCACTTGGTTCTTTGAAGCTAGCAGGGATCGGACAGTTCCTCCAGGTGCCTTGGCACACGGGCTGGAGTCATGTGGAGCCCCGGCCTGGGCCTACGCAGGTCCTCTTGAACCTGCAGCGAGAAGTTCATACATCAGAGAGCCCATCTCCTTCTGCTAGTTTGTTTATAAGTACAGCATGACACAGTTTGGAAAATCGTCGCAGCAAGAGCCTTGCTTTGTGAGTAGGTCGCGCTCTATCCCATAAACACTGTCAATGCAAAGAAAGAAAGAAGTGCATTTATATAGCCCTTTTCATGAACTCAAGATGTCCCAAAGTGCTTTGCAGCCAAGGAAGTACTTTTGAAGGGTAGTCACTGTTGTAATATAGGAAACACGGCAGCCAATTGGCGTACAGTAAGCTCCCAGAAACAGCAGTGACCAGATCGATTGCTTTAGTGTTGTTGGTTAAGGGATAAATATTATATAATAAGTCGCTGCACATCAAAGTAATTCGTTCTATGTAAAGCACTTGCAGGTATTTCTAAGAAGTGTAATAAGGTGCTATATTAATGTAAGTCCTTCCGTCATTTGAAAAGCATTAAGATGCTTGATAGGTTTTTGGTAATAGTTGAGGGATGTTATTGGAGGGGGAATGGTGCACTGTTTCCATCTCACACATGCTCAGGGACTCCTGGGGCTCAAATGTGGCATGGGTTAAATGCAGGCTAAAACACCCTCTGCTCTGCCCAGTGAAATGCCTTATCACCAACCTCAGAAAACTAATGCACCAAGCTGACATTTCCATTTCCCACTCCAGCCTCTCTGTCCTCTTTGAATTAAATTGCTAATTTAGCTTTGAATGTGCTTCAAATCGTTAAGATACCAACTGCTGATTGCTCTTTTATCAAAGTGTCCCTGCATAGCTTTAAACATCCTGCTCCCACCATCGGTGGCCATGCCTTCAGCTGTCCTGGCCCTAAGCTCTGGAATTCCCTCCCTAAACTTCTCTGCCTCTCTCTCTCTCTCTCTCTCCTCCTGTAAGACGCTTCTTAAAACCTACCTCTTTGACCAAGCTTTTGGTCTCCTGTCCTACTACCTCTATGTGGCTCAGTGCCTCGTTATGCTCATTATTACAGGTCCTGGCAAAAGGACACAATGAGAAATCAAAAGTAATAAAAATATGACATCACAAGGATGGAGAACAGTGATTGGATCTTCCAGATTAATTGAATCACTGGACAGGGAATGAATCTTAACAACAACTAATAACTGATTTAGTTTGATTGAATTACTGATTTTCTAATTTTAACTTAATTTATAAGTATGGTATATATTATTTACTTTTGTTTAATTATAATTAATATTTATTATACTGATTTTACTATTGTACACTCCTTATTGTATAATTTACAACGTAATTTGAATTTTTTTTTAGTTTTTTCGCCTGTGTCTATCTGCGTGCGCATTTTGGCTGCCGCTTCGGACCCGAGCCTTTAACCTCTTTTTACACTTCCTGCTTCCTCTTTTTCTCTCTTTCCCTCAATGGGCAATATCTAACGTGTTGTAAAATTGTTGTGGAGCGCCTTGGGACGTTTCACTACGTTAAAGGCACTATATAAATGCAAGGTGTTATGTACAGTTGGAAACTGACCAAAGTATGGAGGAGTAATTGTAGCGCGATCTTGCCGTATATTAAGCACATCGCGACTGCACATTTGCTGATAATTTATGCTTGAAAGGATTATTTGCAGTGCCTTGCTCCTGAGTTGGAGTGCTCACATTGTCAGGCTGGCAAAGCAAACCTGAAGCATCATTCAGGATTCAAATGTTCTCTGCGTTTATGCAGAATCATCTGTGTGTTACATAAAATACCGCTAGTAAGGAAAAAGGTTTTTTGGCTCTCCTATTTTCTCATTGCTCGCATCGTTGCAAAAGTCGCCCTTGCAGTCCCGGGCAGCAGCACATGAATCTCTTCAAACCCCGTGTGAGACACCACCATTGGGGCTTAGAGAAATGCGGACACTGCCCCTTTGCACCCTTGTCCTGCCTTAGCCGGGACTGGGCCTAGACTGTTCCATTCACCAGCAGGAACGAGAGAGGGAGACAATAACATCAGCCTGCGATGGAGTCAGTCCCGGATGTGAAGGGACAGCGTGCTAACTCATTGCATCATGCAGTCCCCTGGAGCAGTTGGAATAAATCAACCCCTTCTGCCCTCCATAAATGTCAACATGAGTGCAGAGGTGAAGGTGACAGCTCAAGCTTGCTTGTGGGATCCTTAGCTGGAAGAAGGCTGCTGGAGGCACTTTGCCAGTTATCCTGTAACACTGGAACACACACCCAGCATGACCTATTGACTATGGAACTCTGCATCATCTTGGTGTGTGTGTGTGTGAGGGACCGATAAAAACCCAGCTTGGTGATGCAGCAGCTGTTGGGTGATATTCAGCAATCCGAATGCTGGGATACCCAGTGGGTAACACATACAGAGGAAAACATTTGTCTCAGTCTGTTTCTTCCTTGCCACACTGCACAAAGCCAGCTATTTCCCATGGATCTCCAATTCTGGTCCCAAATCATAAAGTGTTGTGATTTATTTTGTGAGGGCTGGTGTGGAGGGACAGACTGCCATTGGCTCCAGAAACCCAAAGAGTTATAAGCAGCTGTTCTACCAGCTGTCCTTTATGGAGCTGCTTGGCTGCAGCCTAATGCTCCGCAGTGTGCTGTGTACATGTGCATTACCGAGAGTCAGAATACCGGAGGCATCAAACTGACGCGTCCCGCGTGTCACACCACATGAGAATTCTGCAAACCTCAATGTGTACATGCTTACACATCGGGGGGCTCAAGGGTTTTGAAGCTGACCAAGAGCAGATTGATTTATGTCACAAACCTCACATAAAAAATGTGTTAACATATTAATCCTGGTTGGATTAGTGCAGACACGATCTGGGCACAAGCCTGAGGCACCACAGGGAGGGGAGAGCCTCAAACAGACCAATGAAAATCCGCAACAATTTGCATTTATACAGCGCGTTTAGTGTAGTAAAACGTCCCAAGGTATTTTACAATAACGTTATCAGACAAAATTGACACCGAGCCACACAAGGCGATATTAGGACAGTTTGGTCAATGAGGTAGGTTTTAAGGAGCGTCTTAAAGTAGGAGACAGAGGTAGAAAGGCGGAGAAGTTTAGGGAGGGAATTCCAGAGCTTGGGGCCGAGGCAACTGAAGGCACAGCCTACCCTGATAGTAGGCACAGCTCCCGCCTCCCCGCTTTGACTGTTAGTTGAGAGTCCCTCCGCCTGAGGAACTTAAACTTGAATCCTCTGCCTCATAGTCATGACCCCAGGTCCTCCTCTTCCCCAGAGCTGTCTCCACGCTGGGTTGAGCAACAGCACGAGTCAGCCACTGCTACAGATTGGTCACCCTGACCCTTGCAGCTCCCTCAACAATTAACGGAAACATAGAAAATAGGTGCAGGAGTAGGCCATTCGGCCCTTCGAGCCTGCACCACCATTCAATATGATCATGGCTGATCATTTTTGCAACTTTAGTATCCCATTCCTGCTTTCTCTCTATACCCCTTGATCCCTTTAGCCATATGGGCCACATCTAACTCCCTTTTGAATATATCTAACGAACTGGCATCAACAACTTTCTGTGGTAGAGAATTTCACAGGTTCACCACTCTCTGGGTGAAGAAGTTTCTCCTCATCTCGGTCCTAAATGGCTTACCCCTTATCCTTAGACTGTGACCCCTGGTTATGGACTTCCCCAACATCGGGAACATTCTTCCTGCATCTAACCTGTCCAATCATGTCAGAATTTTATATGTTTCTATGAGATCCCCTCTCATTCTTTTACATTCCAGTGAATATAAGCCTAGTCGATCCAGTCTTTCTTCATATGTCAATCCTGCCATCCCGGGAATCAGTCTGGTGAACCTTTGCTGCACTCCCTCAATAGCAAGAATGTCCTTCCTCAGATTAGGAGACCAAAACTGCACACAATATTCAAACTAAACTTTGTGGAATCGGGATTCCTGTTTTTGTGTTTTCTGGGTTCAGGCATGGAGACCGTTTGGAGTGAGTGGCAAATATCTGGCCTATCAGAAGATCTCTTACCTGAGAACAGAAAAATCTGTTTTGTACTCCCTAATAATCTCATACCAAAATGTTCAAGGACTGTGATGTGCAGTAATTGTTTAAATCAGGAGATTGAAAGCACCACACACATGTCCAGATCACATCCACCCGTGGAGGTGGAACCTGTGATTTGCAAACCCCTCACTTTAACAGCTGGCTGGAGTCTGAGATCATTCCCTTGAATTGGAAAGATGCTCATGCTATGCCAATTTTCAAAAAGGGTGGCAAGTCAGATGCAGGGAACTACAGGTCGAAGCCTTAATCATAGGTATGATGTTGAAAGGAATTATAAGAGATGCTCGCTACAGTCACCTGGCTGGGGAGGATATCATCAGAGACATTCAACACGGCTTTTGGAAAAGGAGGTCATGTCTAACTAATCTACTGGAGATTTTTGAGGAAGTTACAATGTTTGTGGACGAGGGCAGTCCAATAGGCATTGTCTACTTGGACTTTCAAAAGCCCTTCGATAAAGTACCACACAATAGGTTATACTACAAGACAGAATCCTGTGGTATTGGTGGGGACCTGTTACAATGGATACATTTCCGTAGGCTAAATTTCCATAGGCAAAAATTGTGGTTAATGTCTACGGATCAGATTGGAGGATGGTTACTAGTGGTCCCCCGTCAATAGTGGTCCCCCGTCGCTAATGGTGTCCCGTCGCTAGTGGTGCCCCATTACTAGTGGTGTCCCGTTACCAGTGATGTCCTGAATATGTCCTTACTATACAGTACAAATGCACACAAGGCCCATACTAGAGAGAAGGTCACTCTGTGACCAGCAACCTTTATTCCAGCACTGAAGTGGAGAAGATGGGCGGAGCTTCCCCTTTTACACCTGAAAGTCCAAGTTAGGAGTGTCTCCCACAAGTTCACCACCTAGTGGTCAGTGTTCTCACGGTGTACAACTTAGGTCAGTTTATACATGGATCACAATGACAGTTGAATACATATCACTTCCCACCCCAAAGTCTTATTGGGATCACAGGTTAAGTCTCTCTGGTGGTTTACGCTCCCTTGTAGAGCGCCTGAGTTGGGGCTCTGGTCATTGGGCGCTGGCCTGAGTGTCTGCTGTTTGCGGTGCCTCAGGCCTGTCCGGACTGCCCACAGTGACTGGGCTCTCCTCCACTTGGTTCCGGTGTTCGGTCACCTGTGGTGGAGTGAACTCTACATCGTGTTCTTCCTCTGCTTCTTCTATGGGGTTGCTGAATCTCCTTTTTGTTTAATCCACGTGTTTGCGGCAGATTTGTCCATTGGTAAGTTTAACAACCAGAATCCTATTCTCCTCTTTGGCAATCACAGTGCCTGCGAGCCATTTGGGCTCTGCAGCGTAGTTGAGGACAAAGACAGGTTTCATTGACATCAATACATCGCGCCCTCGCATTCCCATCATGGTAGTCACAATGTGACCGGCGCCTGCTCTCAACAATTTCTTTCATGGCGGGGTGTATAAGGGATAACCTGGTTTTGAGCATCCTTTTCATTAGCAGCTCTGCGGGTGGAACCCCTGTGAGCGAGTGTGGTCGCGATCTATTGGCCAACAGGAGGCGTAATAAGCGGCTTTGTAGGGAACCCCCTTGGATTCTGAGCATCCCCTGTTTGATTATCTGCACTGCTCGTTCTACCTGGCCGTTTGAGGCCGGCTTGAACGGTGCCGTTCTGACATGGTTGATACCATTTCCTGCCATGAAGTTCTGGAATTCAATGCTTGTAAGGCACGGGCCATTGTCGCTGACCAAGACATCCGGTAGACCATGGGCGGTGAACATTGCCCGTAGACTTTCTACCGTGGCAGAGGATGTGCATGAATTGAGAATGTCACACTCGATCCATTTGGAGTAGGTATCTACTACAACCAAAAACATTTTTCCCATGAAAGAACCTGCGTAATCCACATGGATGCGTGACCATGGCTTGGTGGGCCAGGGGGGCTTCCCTGGGCGCATTGCCCAGCTGGGCACACGTGTTGCACCTGCGAACACAAAGTTCCAGGTCTGCATTTATCCCTGGCCACTAAACGTGCGACCTGGCAATTGCCTTCATCATGACAATGCCCGGGTGCTCATTGTGGAGTTCTCGGATGAAGCCTCTCTGCCCATCTGGGGCATGACTACTCGGTTTCCCCATAGTAGGCAATCGGCCTGAATCGAGAGTTCATCTTTGCACCTGTGAAATGGTTTAAATTCCTCAGGGCATGCCCCGTACGTGGCTACCCAGTCCCCATTCTTGACTAAAGACAGTAGCGGATCTCTATTTGTCCAGACTTTGATCTGATGGGCTGTCACGGGTGAGCCTTCGCTTTCGAAAGCTTCAACAGCCATGACCATCTCAGCAGCATGCTCGGTTGCCCCCTCGGTGGTGGCTAGTGGGAGCCTGCTGAGTGCATCGGCGCAGTTTTCAGTGCCCGGTCTGTGCCGAATTGGATAGTCATAGGCGGCTAATGTGAGTGCCTACTTCTGTATGCGGGCCGATGCATTTGCATTTATGGCCTTGTTGTTGGCCAAAAGGGACGTTAGGGGTTTGTGATCTGTCTCCAGCTCAAATTTCCTGCCAAACAGGTACTGGTGCATTTTTTTTACTGCATATACACATGCAAGCGCTTCCTTTTCTACCACCCCGGAGCCCCTTTCTGCCTGGGACAGACTTCTGGAGGCATAAGCTACCGGCTGTAACTGACCCTTGGCATTCACATGCTGCAACACACACCCGACCCCATAGGACGACGCATTGCACGTTAAAACAAGTTTCTTACATGGGTCATATAGCGTTAACAGATTGTTGGAGTATAACAAATTGTGTGCTCTATCAAAAGCCCTTTCCTGGCTGTCCCCCCAGACCCATTCACGACCTTTGTGTAGGAGCACGTGTAGCGGCTCTAACAGCGTGCTCAATTTGGGATGAAAGTTACCAAAATGGTTCAGGAGCCCCAGGAACGAACGCAGCTCCGTTGTGTTAGGGGTCTGGGTGCTCTCTGGATCACTTCCATTTTGGACGCAGTAGGTCTGATCCCATCTGCTGCTACCCTCCTCCCCAGGAATTCTACCTCTGGAGCTAGGAAGACGCACTTCGCCTTTTTCAGTCGCAGACTTACCCGGTCCAGTCTGCCTAGCACCTCCTCCAGATTGTGCAGGTGTTCTTCAATATCGCAACCCGTGATGAGGATGTCGTCTTGAAAATCCACAATCCTTGGAATCGACTTGAGGAGACTTTCCATGTTTCATTGAAAGATCGCGGCGGCTGAGCGAATCCCGAATGGACATCTGTTGTACTCAAACAACCCCTTGTGTGTCGTGATGGCGGTCAGCTTCTTCGTCTCACTCGCCAGCTCCTGGGTCATGTAAGCTGAGGTCAGGTCCAATTTTGAAAAAAGTTTGCCACTGGATAGCGTCGCAAAGAGATCCTCTGCTCTCGGTAGCGGGTACTGGTCTTGAAGTGACACCCGATTGATGGTGGCCTTGTAAACACCACATATCCTGACCGACCCATCCGCCTTGAGCACAATCGGGCTCGCCCAGTCATTGAATTCGACTGGCGAGATGATGTCTTCCATCAGCAGGCGGTCCAATTCGCCTTCTATCTTTTCCCGCATCACGTACGGCACCGCTCTGGTCTTGTGGTGTACTGGCCTGGCGTCCGGGTTTATGTGAATCACTACCTTGGCCCCCATGAAAGTGCCAATGCCAGGTTGGAATAGTGAGTTGGAATAGTGAGTCCAGGACCTGTGAGCATGATATTCGCTCCACAGAAGAAATTGCATTGACATCGCCCCATTTCCAGTTCATGACAGCAAGCCAACTCCTCCCCAGCAGTGCGGGACCGTTCCCCGGGACAATCCAGAGTGGCAACCTGTTCTCCGAATCTTTGTGGGTCACGACTACCTAGCACCGGAATTATCTCCTTTGTAAATGTCTGTAGCTGTGCGTCAATTGGCAATAGTTTTGGCCTCCTGGCCTTGGATGCCCACAACTTGTCGAACTGTTTGATACTCATCAGGGACTGGCTGGCCCCCGTGTCTAGCTCCATTGATACGGGGATGCCATTGAGGAGCACTTTCATCATTATCGGTGGTGTCCTGGTATATGAACTGTATATGTGCTCCACATGAACTCGCTGAACTTCAGCTTCCAGCGATTTCCCCCAGTGTCCATTTGGCCTCGTAGGGCTGACATTGGGCCCATCCTCCTTGTACATCAACCTGGCTGCAGGCTTCCTGCACATATGCGCCAAGTGACCACTGACGTTGCAGTTTCTGCAGGTATATTGCTGATACCTGCAGGCTCTGGCTGGGTGTTTGCCTCCACACCTCCAGCATGAGCTGGAGGCCCCGTTGTTGGAAACAAAAGGTCCATTACCAGTCGATCGTCTCTGACTGTCTCTGTAACTGTCCTTAAGCGCACCATTAACAGGTGTTGATGGCCACATTACTGGCCGCATTGTCCATTGCGATAGCATGAATCGCCGTTCAGCTAGCCATCGTCTCTGTTGAATTCCCCCTTTGGGTTCGACTACATGCTGGGGCATGTCCAATTGCCCTTGTCTGCCTAGAGAACTGTGTATCGCGTTAACAATGTTGACTCCCTGTCCATTTGCTGCATTTAAGCCAAGATTTTTGTTAAACATCATTCTGGTCTCTTCCTCCCCTGAGATAAATGTCTGGGCCACCAAAGCCGCCGTTTCCAGGGTCAAGTCTTTGGTCTCAATCAGTTTCCTGAAAACCTCAGCGTGCCCTCAATAAAAAAGTCTCGCAGCATCTCCGCTCTGCATGCATCTGGGAACTTACATAGGCTCGCCAGTCGCCGGAGATCTGCCACGAAGTCTGGAATGCTTTGCCCTTCTCGCCGCCGGTGCGTGTAAAACCGGTGACTTACCATGTGCATGCTGCTAGCCGGTTTAAGGTGTTCCCCGATCAACTTACTGAGCTCTTCGAACATCTTGTCCGCCGGCTTCTCTGGCGCTAGAAGGTCCTTCATCAGGGAGTACGTTCTGGATCCACAAACCGTCAGGAGATGAGCCCTGCGTTTGTCGGCCGAATCCTGTCTCAACCATTCCTTAGTGACAAAACTTTGCTGTAGTCTCTCAATAAAGTCGTCCCAATCATCACCAACACAGTACCTCTCTTCTGTGCTGCTAGTGGCCATGCTCGCATAGTTTAAATCCTAGTTTCTTGTCGCCAATGATGTGTCCTTACTATACAGTATAACTGCACACGAGGCCCATACTTGAGAGAAGGTCACTCTGTGAACAGTTACCTTTATTACCAAGACCTCAAGTGATGAAGGTGGGTGGAGCTTCCCCTTTTATACTTGAAAGTCCAGGTTAGGAATGTCTCCCACAAGTTCACCACCTAGTGGTCAGTGTTCTCACGGTGTACAACTTAGGTCAGTTTATACATGGGTTACAATGACAGTTGAATACATGACAGTCCTGTCGCTAGTGGTGTCCCATTACTAGTGATGTCCCGTTACTAGTGGTCTCTGTCGCTAGTGGTGTCCCATTACTAGTGATGTCCCGTTACTAGTGGTCTCTGTCGCTAGTGGTATCCCATTACTAATGATGTCCCGTCACTGGTGGCCCCCATTACTCGTGATGTCCTGTTACTAATGGTGCCCCGTCACTTGAGGTGTTCCGTTACTAGTGGTGTCCCGTCGCTAGTGATGTCCGTCACTAATGATGTCCCGTCGCTAGTGATGTCCGTCACTATTGATGTCCCGTCGCTAGTGATGTCCCGTCGCTAATGATGTCCGTCACTAGTGGTGTCCCATCGCTAGTGGTGTCCCGTTACTAGTGATGTCCCCTTACTTGTGATGTCCCGTTACGAGTGGAGTACCGTTAATAGTGGTGTCCCGTTACGAGTGGAGTACCGTTAATAGTGGTGTCCCGTTACGAGTGGCGTACGGTTAATAGTGGTGTCCCTTTACTAGTGATGTCCCGTTACTAGTGGTGTCCCGTTACTAGTGATGTCCCGTTAATAGTGATGTCCCGTTACTAGTGATGTCCTGTTACTAGTGGCGTACGGTTACTAGTGGTGTCCCGTTACTAGTGATGTCCCGTTACGAGTGGAGTACCGTTAATAGTGATGTCCCGTTACTAATGATGTCCCGTTACTAGTGGTCTCTGTCGCTAGTGGTATCCCATTACTAATGATGTCCCGTCACTGGTGGCCCCCTTTACTCGTGATGTCCTGTTACTAATGGTGTCCCGTTACTAGTGGTGCCCCGTCACTTGAGGTGTTCCGTTACTAGTGGTCCCCCATTACTAGTGGTGTCCCGTCGCTAGTGATGTCCGTCACTAGTGATGTCCCGTCGCTAGTGATGTCCCGTCGCTAATGATGTCCGTCACTAGTGGTGTCCCATCGCTAGTGGTGTCCCGTTACTAGTGATGTCCCCTTACTAGTGATGTCCCGTTACGAGTGGAGTACCGTTAATAGTGGTGTCCCGTTACGAGTGGAGTACCGTTAATAGTGGTGTCCCGTTACGAGTGGCATACGGTTAATAGTGGTGTCCCGTTACTAGTGATGTCCCGTTACTAGTGGTGTCCCGTTACTAGTGATGTCCCGTTAATAGTGATGTCCCGTTACTAGTGATGTCCCGTTACTAGTGGCGTATGGTTAATAGTGGTGTCCCGTTACTAGTGATGTCCCGTTACGAGTGGAGTACCGTTAATAGTGATGTCCCGTTACTAGTGATGTCCCGTTACTAGTGGCGTATGGTTAATAGTGGTGTCCCTTTACTAGTGATGTCCCGTTACGAGTGGAGTACCGTTAATAGTGATGTCCCGTTACTAGTGATGTCCCGTTACTAGTGGCGTACGGTTAATAGTGATGTCCCGTTACTAGTGGTGTCCCGTTACTAGTGATGTCCCGTTACGAGTGGCATACGGTTAATAGTGATGTCCCGTTACTAGTGATGTCCCGTTACTAGTGGCGTACGGTTAATAGTGATGTCCCGTTACTAGTGGTGTCCCGTTACTACTGATGTCCCGTTATGAGTGGCGTACGGTTAATAGTGATGTCCCGTTACTAGTGGTGTCCCGTTACTAGTGATGACCCGTTACGAGTGGCGTACGGTTAATAGTGGTGTCCCGTTACGAGTGGAGTACCGTTAATAGTGGTGTCCCGTTACGAGTAGCGTACGGTTAATAGTGGTGTCCCGTTACTAGTGATGTCCCGTTACGAGTGGCGTACGGTTAATAGTGGTGTCCCGTTACTAGTGATGTCCCGTTACGAGTGGAGTACCGTTAATAGTGGTGTCCCGTTACGAGTGGCGTACGGTTACTAGTGGTGTCCCGTTACTAGTGATGTCCCGTTACGAGTGGTGTCCCGTTACTAGTGATGTCCCGTTACGAGTGGCGTACGGTTAATAGTGATGTCCCGTTACTAGTGGTGTCCCGTTACTAGTGATGTCCCGTTACGAGTGGCGTACGGTTAATAGTGATGTCCCGTTACTAGTGGTGTCCCGTTACTCGTGATGTTCCGTTACGAGTGGCGTACGGTTAATAGTGATGTCCCGTTACTAGTGGTGTCCCGTTACTAGTGATGTCCCGTTACGAGTGGCGTACGGTTAATAGTGATGTCCCGTTACTAGTGGTGTCCCGTTACTAGTGATGTCCCGTTACGAGTGGCGTACGGTTAATAGTGGTGTCCCGTTACTAGTGATGTCCCGTTACGAGTGGCGTACGGTTAATAGTGGTGTCCCGTTACGAGTGGAGTACCGTTAATAGTGGTGTCCCGTTACTAGTGATGTCCCGTTACGAGTGGCGTACGGTTAATAGTGATGTCCCGTTACTAGTAGTGTCCCGTTACTAGTGATGTCCCGTTACGAGTGGCGTACGGTTAATAGTGGTGTCCCGTTACTAGTGATGTCCCGTTACGAGTGGCGTACGGTTAATAGTGGTGTCCCGTTACGAGTGGAGTACCGTTAATAGTGGTGTCCCGTTACGAGTGGCGTACGGTTAATAGTGGTGTCCCGTTACGGGTGGCGTACGGTTAATAGTGGTGTCCCGTTACGAGTGGCGTACGGTTAATAGTGGTGTCCCGTTACTAGTGATGTCCCGTTAATAGTGATGTCCCGTTACTAGTGGTGTCCCGTTACTAGTGGTGTCCCGTTACGAGTGGCGTACGGTTAATAGTGGTGTCCCGTTACTAGTGATGTCCCATTACGAGTGGCGTACCGTTAATAGTGGTGTCGGGCAGATGGATGTGCGAGCTGGTGGGAATGGTTGCCTAATCATGATTCTCCTGGGGTGTCGCGGTTGTGTGGGGGGCAGGTTCGAAGGATCAGCTGGCCTTTTCCTGCTGTAATCCACAGCATGCTGACTCAGAGGAAAACATGCCGTCAGCCAAGCCAAGCTGACGCCAGAAAGTGAAGGCCAGGAGCCTGAGGGCTGACATGACTCCCGACACCGTGAGCTGGGCTGCTCCTGGTCAGCTCTGCTCACAGCTCTTTGGGATCAGCAGCATGGATCCTCCTGCGAGTCAAAAGCATCACCAGCAGCAATTAGTTTCAAGGTGGATTGTGATCTTAGTCGGAGCATCGGTTTCTGGGCACTGCGGCAGGGTGAATTGTTATTCTGGGCACTCCCACAGCATCTGCTATAGAGACTGATCTCATCACAGCTGGCTTGCTGGTGCTGATGGTCTGTTCCCCACCCTTAGTCTCAAAATGGCATTGGCAATATTACTGCACAACCGCTTAGTGCATTGACGACATCTGCAGTTCTGTCTGAGCCATTAATCTATTCATTTTAAGTAAGTGGAAACAGCAGACAGAGGCTGGTCTTATCAAATACTTGAGCACTGATACGGCCAACAGTAATTTCTAGATTTGTAAGTTTGCTACGTAGTTACACCCATACTGGTATGAATTTGGTGCTGAATTTATAGTAATGCACGGCACCACTACGGGATTATTGAGGCAGAGTTTAACTTTGTGCGAGAATGTAAAAGGGGAAACATCAGCCGGCTTAATACCTCTCGCGATGATTTGTTTCCACTGAAGTGAATGTGAGCGATGGAAACCCGTTCATTCACTCACCCCCGTCTTACACCATGGCACAAAGTCACAATCTACCCTTTAGCTTTTAACTGGCCTCAATTAACTTCTCACTTATCAAAGCCGAACTTGAAGATGCGTTAACGAATCTGGAAAATAAATTTGAGGCACCTTTGCATAATATGAGTGTCCGGTGAAAGAGGATTGGAGGCAGTGAAGAGCACCAGGCACGCAGAGGCCGGGATGCAATCAGGAATCAAAACAGATGGCAGGTCGGAGCCTAAGTGTTAGTCACAAGCTTGGTGCATTTCTGATTCTGAGCTCAGTAAGGCTGGAAATACTCGTCCCAGGTTGTGTTGTCCCTTAAAAGAAATAAGAAAGAAAGACTTGCATTTATATAGCGCCTTTCATGACCACCACTGAACGTCTCACAGCGCTTTACAGCCAATGAAGTACTTTTGGAGTGTAGTCACTGTTGTAATATGTGATATGTGGCAGCTAATTTGCGCACAATCAGCAATGTGATAATGATCAGATAATCTGTTTTTGTTATGTTGATTGAGGGATAAAATATTGGCCAGGACACCGGGGATAACTCACCTGTTCTTCTTCGGAATAGTGCCAAGGGATCCTTTACGTCCACCTGAGAGAGCAGTCAGGGCCTTTGACTGTGCAGCACTCCCTCAGCACTGCACTGGAGAGTCAGCCTAGATTTATGTCCTCAAGTCCCTAGAGTGGGGCTTGAACCCACAACCTTTCGACTGTGAGGTGAGTGTGCTACCCACTGAGCCACAGCTGACACTCGGGAATCAGCATTCTAGTTTGGTGGATAAAAAAATACAATTGGAATTAAGAGATGCTCTCTGCAATTCTCAATTTCTACTTATCTTTGTAACCTCCTCCAGCCCTACCACCCTCCGAGATCTCTGTGCTCCTCCAATTCTGACCTCTTGCCCATCCTCGATTTTCATCCCTCCACCATTGGCAGCCATGTCTTCATCTGTCTCAACCCTAAGCTCTGAAATTCGCTCCCTAAACCTCTCCACCTCGCCCCAAGCCTACCTCTTGGGGAGGTAGCCTCCCTCAAGCCTACCTCTTTGACCAAGCTTTTGGTCACCTGTCCTAACATCTCCTTATATGGGCTTGGTGTCAAATTTTGTTTGTCCCCAAGTGCCTTGGGGTGTTTTACTATGTTAAGTGCAAGTTGTTGTTGTAATAAAGGGAGCTACCACAAGATGTATGTGAAAGGGAAGGCCTGCGTATTTTGTAAGATTACGGGTCCTATACCCGAAGGGTTAAACTAGTCAGCACAGCTTTGGGAAGGAGGTAAGAGTCACAGTGGAGTGGTGCTGGTGACCTCAGTTGAGTAAAGGTCAGCTCAGGTCATGAAACCAACATGTGGTTCAGAAATAAAAAATGGAGACCAAGGGTCTTGGTTCACAGGCCAGCCATGGTTCAGTTGGTAGCATTCCGTTTCTGAGTCAGAAAGAGACTCTTTGCTAGCCCCACTCCAGAGACTTGAGCACACATTCAAGGCTGCCACTCTAGTGCAGTACCGAGGGAGAGCTGCACTATCAGCAGTGCCATCTGATGGACGAGACGTTAAAGCGATGGCTCCTGCCCGAGGTAGATGATAGATCCATCAAACGCAGGTATTACTTGAAACTCTCCACATCGCTGTAAAGCAGGTAATGGTACAAACTTAAGCATCAGTTGGTTCTTTCTGTTCTACCCAATGCTTAAAGGCTCTGTGTCATTGGTCCCAAACTTGGTGCACTCACCGCCCGCTGCCGCTGAGTCTTCTGGGCGGTCTCCCCTTGGTGCCAGTTTCCTCTAGGCCCCCCGCCGGCGGGAGGGGAGTAACGCTGGGAACCTCCCGCTGACGTCCGCGAGCGCGCAAGGCGCGTAAGTGTCGTCCTGCCCACCGAGCTGACAGTTTGCTCCAGACGGGAGTCGGCAGCAGGGGGGGGGGACGGGAGTCAGCAGCAGGGGGGGGGTCTAACCCCAACGGACCTGCAAAAAAAGGTTACTAAACTTCTTTTCTTTTTTTTTAACAGCAATTCAGGTGGATGGGGTCCCCTGAAGGTTTTCCAGTGCTTTTCTTGTGTAAATTTTCATTTTTATGTGCTTCCCCCCTCCCTGGGCCCGACTCAATCCTCGGCAGCACTTTGGCGATGATTGCATTTGCTGCTGAGATTGGGAGCTCCCGCCCGCTGCCACCCAGATTCAGGGCGTAAGGCGGTTTTTTGCCGTCGGGCGGTACTGGCAGATCTTTTTGAGGAATCTCCCTGCCAAAGAGTCGCCAGGTATCTCAGCGGTCCTTTGGGTGGCACGTGGGCGGGCCTTAGCTTTGACCAAGTTCGAGCCCATTATCTCTGACATTAGGGTTCGAGTTACAAACATTGCGAATTCAACAATACCTTTTCTTGCTGCCCTGTGTGACTGGATTCTATATCGCACGGACAAAAGAGAGAACTTGCATTTATATAGCGCCTTTCATGACACAGGACATCCCAAAGCGCTTCACAGCCAATGAAGTGCTCCTGATGTGTCGACACTGTTGTAATGTGGGAAATGCGACAACCAATTTGCAGCAAGATCCCACAAAGGGCAATGAGATAAATGACTAGATAATCTGTTTTCGTGATGTTGGTTGGGGGATTAATATTGACCAGGACACCCGGGAGATCCCCTCTGCTCTTCGAAATAGTGCCGTGGGACCTTTTACATCCACCCGAGAGAGTCGTCGGGGCCTCGGTTTAACGTCTCACCCGAAAGACGGGATGTCAGCTCGCTCATGCCTGGTGTTGTGTGGCTCTTGTAAAGCAAAGCGACCACTGCTTTGTGTACAGCACACACCGAGGACAAAGGGCTCGGCTCGCTTGAGCCGGGTTTAAAACCCTTATCACTGGGAGATTGTTACGGGTGAGGCTTGTGACTGAAAACTGTGAGACAGATCGTGCACTTAAATAAATGTGCTTCCTCAGTCAATCCGCCAGTCCCGGTGGGAGTTTGGCTGAGTGGCATGGAAAATTGCGAGACCTGATTGCGTCGCGTTCCAACCCTAATTGCTTCCATGCACCCAGAGGAGGAACAGGAACAGGCCATTCAGCCCCTCTAGCCTGTTCCACCATTCAGTTAGATCATGACAGCATGGAGGCCCCGACCTGCGAGAGACCAGTAGCGGCAGGTTGAGGCCATAAAAGGAGCAGTGAGCGACGGTCATGGAGCAGCGTGGAGGCATACCACTCCAGGGAGCAGCATGAGCTGGTGCAGGAGGGCAACAGCAGCGAAGAGTGACGTCATCAAGATCCAGGTCGGTGATTGGAGCGTGGGCAGCTACAGCAGGAGCGGCGAAGTCAGGGCGAAGAAGCGGTGAGAGACTGCAGAGGGACGTGATCGTGGCCCAGGGGAGGCGTGATTCGGGGCCCAGAAGAGGTGAGGGCGATGGGGCAGCACGGGCCAGCCCACACTGCATTATGTGTGCACACTAGGTCCGTGCAGCAGAGCTGGTCTCCAGTCATTGGTTAATCCTTGCCACTGGACCAAGACCTAGCTCTGTCAAGCCCGTGTGGTGGCTGGTGTGCAACGGCCACCACATGTTAAAAAAATCCACGCACAGGCATCTTCTACCCTTGAGGATGCAGTTTGGGTCCTTCATTGAAACACCCGTGAACTCATCCTTTTTTAGCGTGGAAGCAAGTCAGCCTCGTTTCGAGGGAGCGCCTATGAAGATGAGATCATGGCTGATCTGTACCTCAACTCCATTTACCCGCCTTTGCTTCATATCCCTTGATACCCTTACCCAACCAAAATCTATTGATCTCAGCCTTGAAAGCTCCAATTGACCCAGCATCCACAGACTTGTTGGGGAGAGAGTTCCAGATTTCCCCTGCTCTTTATGTGAAAAAGAGCTTTCTGATTCCCCTCCTAGATGACCAAGCTCTTATTTTAAGATCATGCTTTCTTCTTCTGGACTCCCCTACTAATTCTGGCCTTTTGCAAATCCCCAATTTTAATCGCCCCACCATTGGCGGCCATGCCTTCAGATGTCTGGGCCCCAAGCTCTTGAATTCCCTCCGTGAACCTCCCTGCATCTGTACATCTCTCTCTACTTTCAAGACGCTCCTTAAAGCCTACCCCTTCGACCAAGCTTTTGATCACCTTTCCTAGTATCTCTATGTGGTTCGGTGCCACGTTTTGCCTGATTAGGATGTTTCATTACGTTAAAGACGCTATAGAATGCAAGTTGTTGTTGTTGTAATGGGGCAGATGGAACTACAGAGGAGGAAGAGAGGAATATTCAATAGAATTGGGTTACCATCTTTACAATGGAGCCACAAAAAGTGGTAAATATCAGGAGGTAACCATATGAAGTGTGGTTCAATTCCAGGAGAAACATTAGTTAACTGGATCTCTGATATCCTTGTATGTTAGTAATTTCATCCCACGTCTTCCAGTTTATTTTAATTTCAGTATACTTTATAATGTGCTGTGTTTCAGAAAGAAATGATAAGTTCCATTCTTGAGGTCTCCCTCAAAGTCTGTAATTAAAGACTGGGTGCTCATTGTATATTGTTATATTGTTGTTCTTGAAGTTGGCTTGTTTAGGCCACCACAGGAAGAATTACTGCCACTTTCAAAAGAAGCCAAGTTAACCACAGACAGAGAAATGCTTGCCACATTGGATTTTAACTCCAGGCGGGTGGGTAGTGGGATGAGTTGGAAACTTACCCGCTGTAATGCATTTGCTTCATGGGTTCTTTGCTTAGGAATTCATAGCAACACATTGCTATTAAGAACTAATTGGTTTATTAACAAAGGTTTAGTAATCACACTACACATTACCAGTTCATCCACGAGGCTCACAACTGCATACCTCATCATGGATGACCTAGACCCAATTGATTGGGATTTTATTGAGTCTTGCGAACATCATGGGGCTGAAATTTACCTTCGCCCGAGCCGGGTTGCACCTTCCACTCCTGAAGTGTTTTTTCCGCCACTTCGGATGAGGTCGCCTCTTTCGGTAAATTCAGCTCTTTGGCGTTTTTTTTCAAGCGGACCGGAAGTCGGTCATAATGGAGGCGAAAGTGGACGTGGGACGGAGACTCCGCCGCTGTCAGTCAACAGCGGAGCGGAGGTGACATCACAACGTGTGTGCGTCACCATGGCTCGCTCCTCCACTTAAAGCAAAGAGCCTTCAGCAATTTGAAACTTCAGCCCACTGGGCCACCAGGGCCAGCGGTCTGGCACCCAAGAGGGGCTGCCAGGTTGCCTGTTGGCGGCCCGGCTGAACCCGGGGGCATAATTGTCGGGCCGACCTGGCAGTAGGCTGACAAAAAAAACATGGTGGCCACGGCAGTGCGCACTCCCCTTGAAGGGCCACGTGCTGCCATGGCTCACACGCTGAAAGCCAAGGTGCATCGACAGAAAAAGCTGTCGGGGGCACCGCGCGGCAGGTTTGAGATTCTTGGAGGTAACTTTGGCTGGAGGTGTGATGGAGGTGCGGAAGATCGGCGGTGCGCCCTTTGATGACGCACTTAGGATAGTCGCCAGCAGCGGGGGCTAAGTGGGGACCACCAGAAAAACCCTCGCGCTGAATTTCGCTGGAGGCAGCCATCGGACCGGAAGTCGGCAGCCGCTCGACTCTGTCGCCTGGTGGTAAGTAGCCTTTTTGGGGAGCTGAATTTCGGCCCCCATGTGACTGGCTAAGCCACTCACAATGCAACACCTCTACAACTATTTTTGTGAACCTATAAATCAAGTGGCCCCTTGTTAAAGGGGCACTAAAATCAGAAAATTAAACAAATTAACCTTTAAACTTTAAACGATCATGGGGTGATGATGCACTCTAGTCCCTCCGGCGCCCGCCTCTTACGGAAGGCCGCGAGCGTACTGGTGGACACCGCGTGCTCCATCTCCAGGGACACCCTGGCCCGGATGTAACCGTGAAAGAGAGGCAGGCAGTCGGGCTGAACGACCCCCTCGACCGCCCGCTGCCTGGACCGGTTGATGGCCACCTTGGCCATGCCCAGGAGCAGTCCTACGAGGAGGCCTTTCGACCTGCCCGCTCCCCTCCGCTCAGGGTGCCCAAAGATCAGGAGCATGGGACTGAAGTGGCAACCAGAATTTGAGAAGCAGCCCCTTCAAATATTGCAATAGGGGCTGCAACCTCACACATACAACATATACATTCAACATGGACTCCTCCAGTACGCAGAAATTGCAGGTGGCCTGGGAGACAACACCTCTACAAACCTGTGAGGTGCATACATTACACCCACCTTTCCAGTGACGAGGCCTGGGAGATTGTATCTCCTGCGCCTCAGTTAAATCCCGCCAGCCAATTTCCCGCCTGGAACAAACCAAATGTTGGCAGGAAGCAATGGAGGCCGCCTGCTGACACAAAGTAGGCGGTGGAATTGGGTTCCGGGTGTGTCTCATGAACGTCTTGCATTCGGGAAGTGGAGAGTGTCTGAGGCAGAGAGGCCTAAGCTTTTCTTATTGACCCGTGGGCGCTCTCTTGTGGCTCCTGACCCTGCAAAGCAAAGAAAACAACTTACCTTTTTCAGCCTCTTGGGCTGATCTTCTTCCGGCTTGGTTCAGCCACAGCGGCTTCCCCAATTAGGTCTTGGTTAATATTGCAGTTGGCTCCCGATGACATCATCGAGACCCAATATGCATAAGTAAAGAAAGACCCCACCAGCTTTGGGCCGGTATTCATGTCAACTGCTCAGGTGAACAGGTTAAAATCGTGGAAAGCAGGATCCTAACGCTTGATAGCGAGTCAGTTATCCGGGCAATTTGCGCGCATGTGTCTGTGTGCGCGTGCAATTCTGTGTGTGTGTATATGTGCGTGCATGTGTCGGTGTGTGCATGCCTGTGTGTGTACGCGCGCATGTCTGCGTATGCGTGTGTGTGCATGTCTGTGCGTGCCTACATGTATGTGTGTGCGTGTGTGTGTGTGTTGCCTGCGTCGGTGAGTGCGTGTCTGTGCGTGCCTACATGTGTCTGTGTGAGCGTACCAATGCGGGACTACCTGAGAGAGAGATACGTGTGTGCCTGTGTCTGTGTGTGCATATGTGTGTGTGTGTGTGTGTGTGTGTGTGTGTGCCTATGTCTTCGTGTGTGTACTACCACAACTCACACATATCTCCACGACCAACCTTGTTGAGGGTATGATTGGATTCAGCTTTCAGTGACAAGTTGCATTTGAGGGTTAATGCTGGGCTCCAGCACTGCATCTGTTTTCATTTGTTTCAGAGATAAAAGAGTCAATGACACACATGCACACACTGAAGGCTACAGTGAACATGTGGAATATAAAATGTTCTCGCTGTCTGCTGCTGACAGGTCTGAGGCAAGGTTTAACAGAGAGCTTGCACGTTAACATTGATGAATAGCAACTGTCCTGTTTAGACAACCAGGATGACCTGGTTGCCTGGTGTGTATGTGAAGACAGTAATAAATCACAGTATGGCGGGGGTCAGTCAGGAGCAGGTATGGTTTATTTATATGTGTAGTAAATCCATTCTTGACTATAAGTTGCACTCTGATATTTATATCTCCCCAGTATATACAGTATGTGGATATGCAGCTTCACACTCCTGCATGTTCCTGCGCACACGTCTTTGGAATATTCTACATCAGTTGACTTATTTTCTTTTTAAACGGGTGATCTCGCAAGATGGTTTCCAATTTAACCCTCACAGCACCAGCAAGTCCTGAAATTCTGATCCTTCTAGGCCAGCCATTCTTTCTCAGTTAGGTTGGAAAACGATCATTTAATCTGCTACTCCTATTAGGCTTTGCAAACTCGCAAGATTAATTAAAATCGGTACCCATGACGACATCCGCTCCTGAAAGCGTTGACTCTTTGCTGGGCACAGTTGCAGGCCATTATTCAGGAGGGAGCCTTGACCGTTGAGAGTTGGGAGGCTATTCTCCTCGGGGGGCATTACAGCCAAGCCAAATCCTGTCCTGACCCAGTGGCCACTTCCGGCAGGGATTGTGAGATAATGATCAGGAGTGGGAACCTTGGCCAATTCTCCCCTCCTGAACCCAGGACCAAATGTTGCATCCTTCGCAGCCCTGTCTAAGATCAGCTGATGGAATGAGGATTAAACCTTGAACCTTGCTGGTCAGTACGGCTTGGCCACACACTCAATAAACTTACGCAACTATTTGGGAAGCCTAACATCCGCAACTGTAACTTGTGTCCCTGGTGTTTGAACCCAGTGACTTAGTGAGCCGTTCCCTGTCTCAACCTTGTTAATTACCATGGAAACTGCAGTTAGGTCACCTCAAACTTTTCTTTCCAAAAACAAACAAGCTGGACTTCTTTAATCTTTCCTCATAACTTAGATTCCTGATAGTCGGAATCATCACTGTTGTTTGTCTCTGCACCTTATCAGCATCAATAATAATCTTACTTTGAGGGGCCTGTGCCCACCAGAACTGATTGATGGTGTCCTCATTTCACAATAAACCCATCTAAACATTGTGCCCAGTTCCGACATCATTTTATGGCCAACATGTTGGTGTGGATCTGTGTCCTCGATGAACAGAGTTGAGACTGCCTCAAAACCATCTCATGCTGAACCTCAAAAGCCAGCCTGGCTACCATCAGTCACGGCTGGATTCAAGCCCAAATTCCAGAGGTGAAAGGATGGTGACTTCGTGCAGTCCCCTTGCAAAAGATAACCCTGTGCTTCCTTGTTACATCTTGCATGACTTGTGTGAAGCAACACCTCAAATTAAAAATTCTCATCCTTGTTTTCAAATCCCTCCATGGCCTCGCCCCACCCTATCCCTGTAACTTCCCCCAGCTCTACAACCTTCCAGTATCGCTGTGTTCCTCTAATTCTGGCCTCTCGTGCATCCCCAACTTCCTTCCTCCCACCATCGGTGGACGTGCCTTCAGCAGTCTTGGCCCTAAGCTCTGCAACTCCCTCCATAAACCTCCCCACCTCTCACTCCTCCTTTTAGATGCTCCTTAAAACCTACCTATTTGACCAAGTTTTTGTCCTAATGTCTCCTTCTTTGGTTCGGTGTCAATATTTTTTTCTGATTATGCTCCTGGGAATGGCTTGAGACGTTATACAAGGTGCTATATAAATGCAGGTTGTTGTTTGAAACTGGTTTTATGCTTAAGGGATCATCACCCACGCATCATATGATCGAATAGATGGGTTGGAATGTCAGATGACTTCACTTTGACCCTTTCAATTGCATTACAATAGCCTGGTAACCCATTCCAACACTCACTCCCACAACAGCCATGAGATCAGAGCGAGGAAACAATAAAAAGTGTTATACTGGGCAGCTGTAATTAAAGAGTGGCTTAAAACGTCACTGCAGACCACTGGGTTCCCCATCGCTCCTGTTTCTCAATAATCTGTCAGGAACACCTCTCCTTAATTACTCCAGGTTTAGCTGTGGAATGCTGGAACCCATTGGAAATCCAAGTTGGATTATGATAGAGGGGAATAGTTTAGTTCTTCATTTATCCATGGAGTCCATAGCTTAGTTGTTCAACAAGCGATCCTCTAAATATATATTTTTTAAGTCATTCGCGGAAAGTGGGTGTCGATGGCAAGGCCAGCCCTTATTGCCCATCCCTAATTGCCCTTGAGAAGGTGGTGGTGAGCCGCCTTCTTCAACCGTTGAAGTCCGTGTGAGGAAGTTCCTCCCACAGTGCAGTTAGGTAGGGAGCTCCAAGATTTTGACAGCGATGCTGAAGGAATGGATATGCCCAAGTCAGGATGATGTGTGACTTGGAGGGGAACTTGGAGGTGGTGTTCCCATGCACCTGCTCCCCTTGTCCTTCTAGATGGTGGAGGTCGTGGGTTTGGGAGGTGCTGCCGAAGAAGCATTGGCGAGTGCTGCAGTGCATCCTGTGTATAGTACACACTGTAGCCACGGTGTATCAGTGATGCAAGGAGTGGGTGTTTAGGCCACTGGGTGGGGTGCTTGATCTTGGCTTTGATTGACCCAGGGCTTTGTAGAATACCCTCCAAGGACAAGGGACCAGATCTACAATGGAAGTGACCTTTGAATCTGGATTCTGCTTTTTGGCTTGGAATTCTGCTCCAACTTGCTCATTGTAATGTTGTTCTCCAACCAACGGAACATTCTGGCAACCTGCTTTAAGTGGCAGGTGGATGGGAGCTGCCCCAAAATGGCTTTGTCACCTCCCTCCTTCTAAGCACACAGCAAACCCACCCTGTCCAGTGGCTCAGCTAAGGCCGTCAGCATTCCCTCGTGTGCTGGTATTGAACTGTGCACAGCGAGCAAAGGAATTCACGTTTGGTTTATTCCCCAGGAAGAATCTTCTAGATCTAGATTTGCCCACTGACACTGAGAAACATTTGTAACAGATTGTCAAAACGAATAAGTGGCAGAACACATTGTGTTCCTGCACAACTAATACATTTTCTATTTCTTTATTCATTTTTGGGATGTGGACATTCCCGGCAAGACCAGCATTTATTTCACATCTCGACTAAGTGTCTTGCTGGACCACTTCAGAGGGCAGTTAAGGGTCAGCCATGTTGGTTGACACACAGTTACACATATCATCATCATCATAGGCAGTCCCTTGAAACGAGGATGACTTGCTTCCACGACAAAAAAAAGGATGAGTTCACAGGTGTTTTGAAAGAAGAACCCGAACTACATCCTGAAGGGTGGAAGATGCCTGTGCATGGATTTTTTTAACATATGGTGGCCGTTGCATATTAGCCACCACACGGGCTTGACAGAGCTAGGTCTTGGTCCAGTGGCAAGGGCTAACCAAGACATCTGGAGACCTGCTCTGCTGCACGGACCAAGTGCGCGCACATATCGCAGTGTGGGCTGGCCCGTGCTGCCTAGGCCAGACCGGGTAAGGACGGCAAGTTTCTTTTACTGAAGTGAAACAGTTGGGTTTTTACAACAATCCAGCAGTTTCATGGTCACCCTTACCAATACTAGCTTTTTTATTTTAATATTTTTAAAAACTGCATTGAACTTGCGTCTCTGGATTGTCAGTCCAGACCTCTGGAATCCTCGACCAGTAACATAACCATTACGCTACCGGACCCAATTAAATGATTGGAACAAAGCCTATTGTGCATTAGCACATTAGAAGAAGGGTCCTCTTGGTCAAACTTAGTCACTCTTCATTAAAGCTGGTGCTAAATGAGTAACATCTCCAGATTGCCACCCACAATGAATCATATTCCCAACCCTTCCCAGTTGAAATTCCATTGAGTGCTATTTTTAGCGTATACTTTAATACACTCGCCCACAATTTATATTTGAGCTACTTCAAACAAGTCATTAACTTGTTTAAACTAAACAGGTTAACGACTTCATTAAATTAGTGCAGACAGGATTTTTTTTTATGAGGGCATTGACCACAGCACTTAAAATAGCGCTCTGCACAGTTACAGCCACACTCAGCTACTTCCTTGCTCCTCGTCTTTTACAGCCCCAGTTATTGACGACAAAAAGAATAGAGGAACGGGATAGTGCAGCCGATTCCCAGGCAATGGGGGCTCCCTGGGTGCAAAGGTCATGAAAATCGGCCCCTGCATTGATGTGGCACCTTGTACCTCCTCTGGATGTCTCAATGTGCTTCAGAGCTAATAAAATAACTCTTTTGCAATATAGTCACATGTTGTTTTGTAAGCAAACACTGCAACTTGTTTGTTCACGGACTGAAACAAACATTAAATCTGTTTTTGTTGGTGGTGTTTTGAGTGAGGGCTGTTGGCCGGGATGCTAGGAGAACTCCCCTACTCTTCATTGAGTAGCACTGTGAGATCTTTTACACCCACGTGGACAGGCAGCCATGGCCTCGATTGACATCTCATCCAAAAGATGGCACCTCCATCTGTGTGGCACTCCCTCAGTATGGCACCTAAGTGTCAGCCTGAATTACATGCAGAAACCCTGGAGTGGGACTTAAACCCATAACGATCTGATTCAAAGGCAAGAGTCCTACCACTGACATGTCTTGCAACAGCACAGACAAGGGAGAGATGGGTTTTCAGTGCTAACGGCACTATCCCATCTCAGTGTTGGCCAGCCATCTTCTGCCAAGTCCCATTGCCAGCAACCTAGCATGTATTGGGGTGGGCTAGCAAGAATGACACTTACGGTAATTATATAGGGCCCTGGTGAGACCATACCTGGAGTATTGTGTACAGTTTTGGTCTCCTTACCTAAGGAAGGATATACTTGTCATAGAGGAAGTGCAGCAAAGGTTCACCAGACTGATTCCTGGAATGGGGGGATTGTCCTATGAGGGGAGATTTAGACTAGGCCTATATTCTCTAGCGTTTAGAAGAATGAGAGGTGATCTCATTGAAACATGCACAATTCTTACAGGGCTTGACAGGGTAGATGCAGGGAGGATGTTTCCTCTGGTTGGGGAGTCTAGAACCAGGGGTCACAGTCTCAGAATAAGGGGTTGGCCATTTAGGACTGAGATGAGGAGAAATGTATTCACTCAGAGGGTGGTGAATCTTTGGAATTCTCTACCCCAGAGGGCTGTGGAAGCTGTCTTTGAGTATATTCAAGACAGAGATTGATAGATTTTTCGATATTAAGGGAATCAAGGGATATGGGGATAGTGCAGGAAAGTGGAGTTGAGGTAAAAAATCAGCCATGATCTCATTGAATGGCAGAGCAGACTCGAGGGGCCGAATGGCCTACTCCTGCTCCTAATTCTTATGAAGGATGTGGTGCAGCAGAAGTGTTTGTATTAATACACCATGGGAACAGTGTCCTGCACTACTTATTACCTGCATACACTGACCCATTGTATTCAGGCCATTTCTGTGAACATCTGTACTTCCGATAGTTTGGACATCCTAAAACACCAACATGACTATTTCACCATTAGCTGGTCTGATTGGTGTAGTATAGCAGGCAATTATTCTGAAAACCCTTTCCTTTCTGTCTTATTGCTTCAGTGGGTGTGCCTGGAAAATGCCTCTTTCAATAAGCTAATTGGTGCACCCGGGTTGTGTTTACAGAAGGAGAGCTGTACGCTGGGATTTCCTCCGACTTCATGAGCCGGGACGTGGCGTTCTTCCGCAGCCTGGGACGTCGCCGTGTTATCCGCACCGAGCAATACGACTCAACGTGGCTCCAAGGTGAGCAAAGTCCCATTCCTTGCATCATCATCATAGACAGTCCCTCGAAATTGAGGAAGACTTGCTTCCACTCTCAAAGTGAGTTCTTAGGTGGCTGAACAGTCCAATACAGGAATTACAGTCTCTGTCACAGGCGGGACAATTGTTGAAGGAAAGGGTGGGTGGGACTGGTTTGCCGCACGCTCCTTTCGCTGCCTGCGCTTGGTTTCTGCATGCTCTTGACGACAAGACTCGAGGTGCTCAGCGCCCTCCCGGATGCTCTTCCTCCACTTAGGGCGGTCTTTGGCCAGGGACTCCCAGGTGTTGGTGGGGATGTTGTACTTTATCAGGGAGGCTTTGAGGGTATCCTGCATCATATAGAATCATAGGAGCACAGAAGGAGGCCATTCGGCCCATCCAGTCTGCACCGCTCTTTCAAGAGCAATCCAGTTAGTCCCACTCCCCCGCTCTTTTCTCAAAGTCCTGCAATTTTTTCTCCTTCAAGTATTTACCCAATTCCCTTTGAAAGGCCACTGTTGAATCTGTATCCACCACCCTGTCAGGCAGTGCATCCCATCAGACTTTTCCAATTTAGTCATCTAATCCCGTATGGTGCCATGCTACACTGATGGACAGCAGCCTGAAGCTTTGAGCTCTGGGGAGTGGGGAGGGTCCCTTTTATACTAGAGATTGCTCGAAAAGGGGGACAAATTGCAGGACTATGCAGGGAGTGGGACTGATTGTATAGCTCTTTTAAAGAGCCGACACAGGCATGATAGGCCGAATAGCCTGAGTCTGTGCTGCATCATTCTATGATTCTGCAGCTTTAACCTGAGTGACAATGTGTAGACATGTTAGCATTGCAGAGATATTCCAGTTGGCTTTTAACAACTCTGATATCACCAGACAATAGAACAGTTTGGGGGGAATTTTAATCCCCAAAAACAGGTGGGTTTGGATCGGGTGGGATGTTAAAATGTTAAAAATCTGAATCCCGACCCTAACCCGCCTCCAAACTGCCCACATCCGGTTTTACTGGGGCAGGGGCAACCAACCTGCTCGCAGGAGGCGGGTTGGAAGTTTAATTATACTGAGACTGCGTGCCTTGTATTTAACCACCATTTTAAATGGAACGCAGGCGGCCAAGTTTTCCGGGCCTCGGGAAACCTGGTGGCTAAAGGGAGACGAGGACTGCTGGATCCAGCAATTAAGTGCCTTTCCACTTACCTGATGGATCCAGTCTACTTGCTTCACCTAACCGCCTGCTATCGGACGCAAACCCCCCCCCCCCCCCCCGAACTTACGATCGCTACTGCCTCCTCCCCTCCTCCCCCCCATGCCACTGACCCTTCCGATCTCTCCCAGCTCTCCCCTGCCGATCACCCCCTCCCGACCCTGCCGATCTCTCCCCCTGACCCTTCCTGTTATGCTCATAATAAAGTAATGTACCTGAGTACTGTAGACATGAGTAAGTGTGACCTTAATCTCTTTATTCAAACTCCAGAGCGTTGATACAGCATGGGAGGCCTGCTTATATACAGTGCTCCCAAGGGATGCTGGGATCCCTTGGGACTCCAACAGGTACACCCTCTGGTGGCGGTGTAATACTGGTTACATAAGGTTGCATACATGACACTTCCGATCTCCCTCTCCCCCACCCCCAACCCCGCCGATCTCTCCCCCTGACCCTTTCGATCTCCCTCCCGACCTTCCGATCTCTCCCCCCCCGACCCTTCCAATCTCTCCTCCCAACCCTTCCAATCTCCCCCCGAGTCCCACAATCCCTCCATCCCTCCTCTCCGTTCCCATGCTGCGGCCTGGTGCCAGAGGCCCACCTGTGGTACAGTCAGCCTGGCTGGATCTGACGGGCTGCGGCCGGGAAACAGACACAAAAAATACTAATCAGGTCCCGCATTTAAATTCAGCAGGGCCCGAGGGAAATCCGTTCCTCCTGATTTTCAGAACTCTGTCCAGCCCCCGCACCCTCCCCACCTTCGATTTAATTTTCAGCCCTTAGTCTTCTGTCATTAATTAAAAAAACATAACCAGTCATAGTTATGCTGGACTCGAACGGGTAGAGTTGGTGTGGATTCAAGTTTT
>NC_091988.1:89516415-89540349 GCF_044704955.1 Pristiophorus japonicus | reverse complement strand
TCCGGACCCCCGCCTTTCCCCTCCCCCGCCTTCCCCTCCTCCGCCTCCTCCCCTCCTCCTCCTCCTTCTCTTCTCCTCCTCCTCCTCCTCCTCCTCCTCCTCCTCCTCCTCCTCCTCCTCCTCCTCCTCCTCCTCCTCCTCCCTCCTCCTCCTCCTCCTCCTCCTCCTCCTCCTCCTCCTCCTCCCCGCCTTCCTCCTCCTCCTCCCCCTCCTCCTCCTCCTCCTTTCCTCCCCGCCTTCCCTCCTCCTCCCTCCTCCTCCTCCTCCTCCTCCTCCTCCTCCTCCTCCTCCTCCTCCTCCTCCTCCTCCTCCTCCTCCTCCTCCTCCTCCTCCTCCCCCGCCTTCCCTTCTCCTCCTCCTCCCCCTCCCTCCTTCTCCTCCTCCTCCTCCCCTCCCCCGCCTTTCCTCCCCCGCCTTCCTCCCCCTCCTCCTCCTCCCTCCTCCTCCTCCTCCTCCTCCTCCCTCCTCCTCCTCCTCCTCCTCCTCCTCCTCCTCCTCCTCCTCCCCCGCCTTTTCCTCCTCCCCTCCTCCTCCTCCTCCTCCTCCTCCTCCTCCCCCGCCTTTCCTCCTCCTCCTCCTTCCTCCTCCTCCTCCTCCTCCTCCTCCTCCCCCCTCCTCCCTCCTCCTCCCCTCCTCCACCCCTCCTCCCCCCTTCCTCCCGCCTTTCCTCCTCCCCCGCCTTTCCTCCCCGCCTTCCCTCCTCCCCTCCTTTCCTCCTCCCCCTCCTCCCCCCGCCTTCCTCCTCCCCTTCCCTCTCCTCCTCCTCCTCCTTCCCTCTCCTCCTCCTTCCCTTCTCCTCCTCCTCCTCCACCCCTCCTCCTCCTCCTCCTCCTCTCCTCTCCTCCTCCCCCTCCTTCCCTTCTCCTCCTCTCCTCCCCCTCCTTCCCTTCTCCTCCTCCTCCCCCGCCTTCCCTCTCCTCCTCCTCCTCCCCCCTTCCCTCCTTCCCTCCTCCTCCTCCTCCCCCGCCTTCCCTCCTCCTCCGCCTTCCCTTCTCCTCCTCCTTCTCCTCCCTCCTCCTTCTCCTTCTCCTTCTCCTCCTCCTCCTCCTCCTCCTCCTCCTCCTCCTCCTCCTCCCTCCTCCTCCTCCTCCTCTTCCTCCCCGCCTTCCCTCCTCCTCCTCCTCCTCCTCCTCCTCCTCCTCCTCCTCCTCCTCCTCCTCCTCCTCCTCCTCCTCCTCCTCCTCCTCCTCCTCCTCCTCCTCCTCCTCTTCCTCCCCGCCTCTCTCCTCCTCCTCCTCCTCCTCCTCCTCCTCCTCCTCCTCCTCCTCCTCCTCCTCCTCCTCCTCCTCCTCCTCCTCCTCCTCCTCCTCCTCCTCCTCCTCCCCCTCCCCCTCCCCCTCCCCGCCTTCCCTCTCTCCTCCTCCTCCTCCCTCCTCCTCCTCCCCTCCTCCTCCTCCTCCTCCTCCTCCCCCGCCTTTCCTCCTCCCCGCCTTCCACCTCCCGCCTTTCCTCCTCCCCGCCTTACCTCCTCCCCCGCCTTTCCTCCCCCGCCTTTCTCCTCCCCCAGCCTTTCCTCCTCCCCCGCCTTTCCTCCTCCCCCGCCTTTCCTCCTCCCCCGCCTTTCCTCCTCCCCCGCCTTTCCTCCTCCCCCGCCTCCTCTCCTCCTCCTCCTTCCCTTCTCCTCCTCCTCCTCCTTCCCTTCTCCTCCTCCTCCTCCTTCCCTTCTCCTCCTCCTCCTCCTTCCCTTCTCCTCCTCCTCCTCCTCCTCCTCCTCCTCCTCCTCCTCCTCCTCCTCCTCCTCCTCCTCCTCCTCCTCCTCCTCCTCCTCCTCCTCCTCCTCCTCCCTTCCTCCCCGCCTTCCCTCCTCCTCCTCCTCCTCCTCCTCCTCCCCTCCCCGCCTTCCCTTCTCCTCCTCCTCTCCCCTCCTCCCCTCCTCCTTCTCCTCCTCCTCCTCCCCTCCCCCCCGCCTTTCCTCCTCCTCCTCTTCCTCCCCCGCCTTCCCTCCCCCTCCCTCCCCCTCCTCCTCCTCCTCCTCCTCCTCCTCCTCCTCCTCCTCCTCCTCCTCCCCTCCTCCTCCTCCTCCTCCTCCTCCTCCTCCTCCTCCTCCTCCTCCTCCTCCTCCCCCGCCTTTCCTCCTCCCCCTCCTCCTCCCCCGCCTTTCCTCCTCCTCCTCCTCCTCCCCCGCCTTTCCTCCTCCTCCTCCTCCTCCTCCTCCTCCTCCTCCCCCGCCTTTCCTCCTCCCCCGCCTTTCCTCCTCCCCCGCCTTTCCTCCTCCCCCGCCTTTCCTCCTCCCCCCGCCTTTCCTCCTCCCCCGCCTTTCCTCCTCCCCGCCTTTCCTCCTCCCCTCCTTTCCTCCTCCCCTCTTCCTCCTCCCCTCCTTCCTCCTCCCCCGCCTTTCCTCCTCCCCCGCCTTCTCTCCTCCTCCTCCTTCCCTTCTCCTCCTCCTCCTCCCCTCCCCTTCTCCTCCTCCTCCTCCTTCCCTTCTCCTCCTCCTCCTCCTTCCCTTCTCCTCCTCCTCCTCCTTCCCTTCTCCTCCTCCTCCGCATCCCTCCTCCTCCTCCTCCTCCTCCCCCTCCTCCCTCTCCCTCCTCCTCACTCCTCCTCCTCCCCTCCTCCTCCTCCTCCCCGCCTTCCCTTCTCCTCCTTCTCCTCCCCCCGCCTTCCTTCTCCTCCTCCTCCTCCCCGCCTTCCCTCCTCCTCCTCCTCCTCCTCCCCCGCCTTCCCTCCTCCTCCTTCTCCTCCTCCTTCTCCTCCTCCTTCTCCTCCTCCTTCTCCTCCTCCTTCTCCTCCTCCTTCTCCTCCTCCTCCTCCTCCTCCTCCTCCTCCTCCTCCTCCTCCTCCTCCTCCTTTTTCTCTTTCTCTTTCTTTCTCTTTCTCTTTTTCTCTTTCTCTTTTTTCTCTTTCTCTTTCTCTTTCTCTTTCCTCTTTCTCTTTCTCTTTCTCTTTCTCCTCCTCCTCCCCGCCTTTCCTCCTCCTCCTCCCCCGCCTTCCCTTCTTCTCCTCCTCCCCCGCCTTCCCTCCTCCTCCTCCTCCTCCTCCTCCTCCTCCTCCTCCTCCTCCTCCCCCCCGCCTTCCCTTCTCCTCCTCCTCTCCTCCTCCTCCTCCTCCTCCTCCTCCTCCTCCTCCTCCTCCTCCTCCTCCTCCCTTCTCCTCCTCCCCCGCCTTCTCTTCCCTTCGCTGTCAGAAACACAGACACTGACAGACAGAGAGTGAGACACACACACACAGACAGAGACACACTGTGGGGGGGGGCATCCCAGCACGCTGTTGGAGGGCTCCCGGTGCTGCAGTCGGTAAGTAGAAAATGTTTTATTTATTGATTTAAAAAAAAATTATTTCTTAATTTTTTTTGATTGATTTATTGGTTGATTTATTGATATTTTTTATCATTTATTATTGATGATGGCTCTTTATTTGTAAAACTGACGTGTTTAATGTTTGTAAACTTCCCTTTAAACACCCCCCTCCCCCATTCCCTACGCCTGATTTGTAACCTACGCCTGATTTTCTAAAGTGTAGACAAGGTTTTTTCGAGCGTACAAAAATCTTCACTTACTCCATTCTAAGTTAGTTTGGAGTAAGTTTTCACTGACGAAACTTCGAAAACAGGCGGAAGTGGCCGGACACGCCCCCTTTTGAAAAAAAAAATTCTGTTCCAAAGTGAAACTGTTCTAACTGACTGGAACTGGAGCAAACTAAATGAGGAGAATTCCGATTTCTAAGATACTCCGTTCTACACCAGTTGCTCCAAAAAATCAGGAGCAACTGAGGCCGAAACTCGGGCCCTAGGTTTCCACTAATTCATAGCCAACGGGTGAAAAATCTAGCTTGTTTTCCATACAGTTATTTGTGTTTTAAGAATGATCAACATCTTGATCGTGACATGATACGAAAGGTGGTTTTGCCTCTGATTTTTATCACGTTGAGTTCCTGGTTTAGATCCTGCCGTTGGGTGAGGTGACAAGTGCTTCTTCACTTTGGAGGATGAGACACCCTGACTCACTTTTGCGCACTTGGTAGTGGCATTGGCAGAAATGTGTTATAGGACTGAGTGACGCAGTGGGGCGAGTGCATTATCCTTTTGATATCTGGCACCTGGGCTTGAATCCAACCCAGCCTGCAAAAATAAAGGTCTTCCCTTTGTGCAGTTTCAGGGGCCCAAATCGGGTTGGGTAATCTCAATACAGTTCTCTCAACCTACAGTGCAAAACCATAACTTTGTACCAGATTGTACAGCCTCTGTGGGTGTCATAAGGACAATTTGGGAAATGTGATCGGTACAGTGAATGGTGTAGTTTTTGATGGGGTTAAAGCACCTTATTGGGACAGTGAAGCAGAAGCTTTGCAATGAGAACCTGAGATGGAATGCTAGTTACTTACACCAGATACAAACAGATGCAAGTGTTTCATTCTTGAGTATTGATATTCCTTATCTATTACTGAATTTTCTTCCCACCATTCTCTTCTCTTCCAATATTTTTTTAAAAACGGCTTCAATAACAGAAGCTTAGGTTTGGGGCAAATTACGTATTCTTCGCCTTTGTAAAAGGCTAGAGGTTTATCTGCTGTAACCATACTAATACACACATCTTAACTGTTTCCCTTCTTTCTCCTTCATGCCCCTCTTTCTCCCCCCCCCCCCCCCCCCCCCCCCCCCCCGGCCTCGCCTCCCTCTCTCCTTGGCAAAGGGAGAGTCTGCTACTTCGGCCCACAAGCATTTCTCAATTTTGCACTGCATTTGATCCCCAAAAGATTTCTGTCACTTGTTTATAAAACTTTCAGAGCTTCTGAATACACCAAGATGCTGAAAGCTGCTTTCATATCATGTTACCTATTCAGCAGGCATTGTGTCATGTTGTAGGTGTTGACTTTTAAGAAAATTTGCAGTGAAGTGTGAAGCAATGGATGTGATATAGCTTGAATGGACACCATTGCTGTAGGTCAAGTGGTGATGGAGTGCCTCATTCTCAGAATCTCCTGTATTGCAATGGCAAACTGTTGGAGAATGCTACATGTGGGACATGAGGTGTTAGTTTTAATTATGGAATTTTTTTTTCAAGTATCAAGTCAGGGTGAGGTAGCTAAGCAGAGTTTTTATTGGGGAGCTATCAGAAGACCTCTTCTTCGTCCATCTGGCCCTTTATGTGCATGCATTAATTAGCTAAAAGCCCTTAATCATTTTGTTTAAGGCAGGATGTTTCCAATTCTCTGACAGATAAATAGATTAGACCTGCAATTCTACCTCCCATTTTATGAATGGCACCTGTAAAATGTTCTCTTCCCACTGACTTTCCTTTATCTCTTCTCCCTATTCCTGCTTTAACAGCAAGAGATAGAGACACCAAGGTAACTTAGCAGGAAGGGAATTACCCCTTGGAACCAAATGCAGTCTTGTTACACCAATGCCCAGTTGCTATGGTGCAAAAGTAAACAATTTTATTAATGTATTGGAACAACTTTTTAAAACTATTTTCAATCTAAGTATTCCAGTGACCAGATGCTAATCAACAGACCTAGGAGACTTAAAATGGCATAAGTTCATTTGAGAAGCTTAGATCTTCTAAAACGGAGTGGTTAAGAACAGGCACCAGAACCCTTTGATTAAGTTACTCTTGAGGTCATTTTAAAACATGTCTGGAGATGATGGTAGAGGCTCTTTTACTCCATTGGTCACTCCAGGTTTTTATTTGATAGCATTGGACAGCTTGGGACATTCAACTGTTATGAGGACAAATCCATGGATGCTGAGAAAGAGGTGGGAAAGGGAAAATTGGAGAGGGTTCGTGGTGGGATCAAAGGCATAGTTGGTTCATGAGCTACAAATTAATCAATAGCATCTATTCCATTCTTAGAATATAAATCATCCTGTATTTGAATTTTTAAAAAAAACTTTTAATAGGCCTAAGGTAAGGTTTGTAACTCAATGTTCTACTATTTAAAATAAAACCTCACATTCCTTTTCATATTGTCGGATAACCTTTTTTCATATTCTTTTAACCCTTCTAATCTCCCTTTTCATCTCTCTGCTATAGTTTCTGTATTCCTCATGGATATCCTTAGTGTTGTTAGCCCATAGGCCTCACTTCTAAGTTTATTATCCACAATCCTGTTGAATGTAGATATTGCTCGACAGGACCCTAGTAAGGTGATCCTGCTTACTCAGTTCACGCAAGTATAAATTATAGCCTAAACAATGCCCATCCTGTCCAACGGCACCTCAAGACTGCACGCCATCAAAGTAATCATTTCATTAGCGTGCTGCAGGGCATGACTTTGCGATACAATGGTTTTAAACTTCCACTAATATTTTATCATGAATATTTTCAAGAAAAGATTTCCTTTTTTTGTTATTTTAATTAGTGAAACTGCCTTGAGAAGATACTGTGCCTTGGTCTATGAAGCAGTCTCAAATATGACTGACGTGACTAAATCCAATCTAATTTTACAAATTCCAGAAATGAAAGAGAAGGTCATCTAAACTTTTGTGGTTTTGAAAAGTGAGGACAACTGTGCTGCTTGACGAAAGTAGTCTTCAGACTGTTCATCGTGCCCAATAGTTAAGTGAGAAGTGACACAAATAGTGTTACAAGTGACAGATAAGCTTCCTGCTGAGTCATGTTGTAGTTTGTTGGGAGGCAACACATTTTTGGTCTGTGAAATGAATATTTGCAGTTAATCTGTGTACTAGCTGTTGCCAACATTCAAGTCCTGAGACATGGCAGATGCAGCAAGTCTGTGTTGAACTGCACATACTGTGTTAGATTACAAAGAATAGATGGTTAGTGGTTACACACATGCCAAGATCTTATTGGCTCTCTGAATTACACAAAGCTGATATAACCTTCAAAAAGAATCACGCAATATTTTATCTTGCAATGTTCCCATTGTCTCAGTTTAAACTTTTTAAATGCTGAGGCACTGTCAATATGATATAACATAGAAACATATAAAATAGGTGCAGGAGTAGGCCATTCGGTCCTTCGAGCCTGCACCACCATTCAATAAGATCATGACTGATCATTCACCTCAGTACCCCTTTCCTGCTCTCTTTCCATATCTCTTGATCCCTTTAGCTATAAAAGCCACATCTAACTCCCTTTTGAATTATCTAACTCCCTTTTGAATTATCTAACGAAATGGCCCGAAAAACTTTCTGTTAGAGAATGCCACATGCCCACAACTCGTGAGTGAAGAAGTTTCTCCTCATCTCGGTCCCAAATGACTTACCCTTATCCTTAGATTGTGACCCCTGATTCTGGACTTCCCCAATATCGGGAACATTCTTCCTGCATCTAATCTGTCCAATCCCGTCAGAATTTAATATGTTTCTATGAGATCCCGTCTCATTCATCCAAATTCCATGGAAAACAAGCCTAGTCGATCCAGTCTTTCTTCATGTGTCAGTACTGTCATCCTGGGAATCAGTCTGGTGAACTTTCGCTGCACTCCCTCAATAGCAAGAAGGTCCTTCCTCAGATTAAGAGACCAAAACTGTACACAATATTCAAGGTGTGGCCTTACCAAGGCCCTATACAACTGTAGTAAGAACTCCCTGCTCCTATACTCAAATCCTCTCGCTATGAAGGCCAACAGGCCATTTGCTGCCTTCACCGTCTGCTGCAACTGCATGCCAACTTTCAATGACTGATGTACCATGATACCCGGGTCTCGTTGCACCTCCCCTTTACCAATCTGTCACCATTCAGATAATAATCAGCCCTCATGTTTTTACCACCAAAGTGGATAACCTCACATTTATCCACATTATACTGCATCTGCCATATATTTGCCCACTCACCTAACCTGTACAAGTCACCCTGCAGCCTCTTGGCATCCTCCTCACAGCTCACACGGCCACCCAGCTTAGTGTCATCTGCAAACTTGGATAAAATGTATATTGTAAATAGCTGGTGTCCCATCAATGAACCTTGCGTTACCCCACTAGTCACTGCCTGCCTTTTTGAAAAGGACCCGCTTATTCCTACTCTCTGCTTCCTGTCTGCCAACCAGTTCTCTATCCACGTCAATACATTAACCCGAATACCATGTGCTTTCATTTTGCAGACTAATCTCTTGTGTGGGACCTTGTCAAAAGCCTTTTTAAAGTCCAAATACACCACATCCACTGGTTCTCCCTTGTCCACTCTACTAGTTACATCCTCAAAAAATTCTAGAAGATTTGTCAAGCATGATTTCCCTTTCATAAATCCATGTTTGATGTATTTGTGCTTGTGAGCTGGGCAGTCAGGTAGGACTTTAAATCGCTATGGGCTAGATTTTTGGTTTTCGTCTCAAATGGTAGTTTTATGCCGAAATTACCGTTTTCGCTGCACTTTCATTTTTAGGCCAAACTTTGGGCCTTTATGTCTGCATTGGTAAAGTAGGTGTTGCTCGAGGATTCATGATGCAAACCGCGAATTTCGGCAACTTTAGCCCGGGGCCAGGAGCGCTGCAAGGGAGGCCTTGTGAGGGGGAAAAAACAAACAAAAAAAAAAATTGCAAAAAACATTCTCAAAATCCTTACCTGCTAAATCGCTGAAAAAAATTTAAAAATAAAAACTTTAACCTACCTTTTTTGCGGGTTGTCATACTTGCCGCTGCTGGCAGGGCTGCACAGACAGGTTTGACCTGTCGGTATTCCAGGCGTGGCGTAAGGTTCGGGAGAGTGCCGATAATCTGCATCGTTGCACGTCGGCGCACCTCTCCTGGCGGTACTTGAAACTGCCACCGCAAACAGGTATCCGAGGATCCTGCTGACCAGGGTTTTTCTGCGGAGGGTCAAATAGTGGCAAAAGCCTGGTGCAAATACAGCCCATCGGATTCTTAATAGTTTGCCCACAGCTGACATTAAAGTAACTTCCCTACAGTTACCTGAATTATCCTTGTTTCCCTTCTTGAACATGGCTCTCCAGTCGCACAGCAAAATTTGCAATTTATGGAGTGTTGAAAAATTGTGTTCAAACCCTCTGCTATCTCCTCCCTGACTTCTTTGATGGAGGGTACATGGCACCAGGGCCTGGTGACTTATTGTCTGTGTTCTGCTAGTTTATTCAGAACCAATTCTTTTTCACGGTTATTTCTGACAATTGTTTCATATCTACCTGCAGTACACTTTTCATTATTTGTGAAAACTGATTCAAATTTCTAGGACATTGGAAACAGTTCTGGGGGAGGTAGGACCAGTACAAACCGGATGGTCTGCACCTGTGCAGGACCGGAACCAATGTCCTAGGGGGAGTGTTTACTAATACACTTCAGGTAATCCTCCCCCACTGTATTGCTACCCAGTTTGGTTAGGCCAATCTATATGTAGATTAAAGTCACCCATGATTACTGATGTACCTTTATTGCACGCATCCCTAATTTCTTGTTTGATGCTGTCCCCAACCTCACCACTATCGTTTGGGGAGGGGTTAACCTCACCACTATCGTTTGGGGAGGGGTTAAACTAATATGGCAGGGCGATGGGAACCGATGCAGGGAGACAGAGGGAAGTAGAATGGGGGTAGAAGCAAAAGATAGAAACAAGAAAAGTAAAAGTGGAGGGCAGAGAAACCCAAGGCAAAAATCAAAAAGGGCCACATTACAGCAAAATTCTAAAAGGGCAAAGTGTGATAAAAGACAAGCCTGAAGGCTCTGTGCCTCAATGCGAAGAGTATTCGTAATAAGGTGGACGAATTAACTGCGCAGGCAGCAATTCACGAATATGATATAATTGGCATCACAGAGACATGGCACCAGGGTGACCAAGGCAAGGAACTCAACATCCAGGGGAATTCAACATTCAGGAAGGATAGGCAGAGAGGAAAAGGAGGTGGGGTAGCATTGCTGGTTAAAGAGGAAATTAATGCAATAGTAAGGAAGGACATTAGCTTGGATGATGTGGAATCTGTATGGGTGGAGCTAGTGGGAGTTGTGTACAGACCACCAAACGATAGTGGTGAGGTTGGGGACAGCATCAAACAAGAAATTAGGGATGCGTGCAATAAAGGGTAATCATGGGTGACTTTAATCTACATATAGATTGGCCTAACCAAACTGGGTAGCAATACAGTGGGGGAGGATTACCTGAAGTGTATTAGTGATGGTTTTCTAGACCAATATGTCAAAGAACCAACTAGAGGGCTGGCCATCCTAGACTGGGTAATGTGTAATGAGAAAGGACTAATTAGCAATCTTGTGCGCGGTCCCTTGGGGAAGAGTGACCATAATATGGTAGAATTGTCAATTAAGATGGAGAGTGACACAGTTAATTCAGAGACTAGGGTCCTGAACTTAAGGAAAGGTAACTGTGATGGTATGAGATGTGAATTGGCTAGAATAGACTGGCAAATGATACTTGAAGGGTTGATGGTGGATAGGCATTGGCAAACATTTAAAGATCACATGGATGAACTTGAACAATTGTACATCCCTATCTGGAATAAAAATAAAACGGAACGTGGCTCAACCGTGGCTATCAAGGGAAATTAGGGATCGTGTTAAATCTAAGGAAGAGGCATATAATTTGTCCAGGAAAAGGTAGCAAACCTGAGGACTGGGAGAAATTTAGAATTCAGCAGAGGAGGACAAAGGGTTTAATTAGGAGGGGGAAAATAGAGTATGAGAGGAAGATTGCTGGGAACATAAAAAATGACTTCAAAAGCTTTTATAGATATATGAAGAGAAAAAGATTAGTGAAGACAACCGTAGATCCCTTGCAGTCAATCAGGTGAATTTATAATGGGGAACAAAGAAATTGAACAAATACTTTGGTTCTGTCTTCACGAAGGAAGACACAAATAACCTTCAGGAAATACTAGGGGGCCGAGGGTCTCGCAAGGAGGAGGAACTGAAGGAAGTCCGTATTCGCATGGAAATTGTGTTAGGGAAATTGATGGGATTGAAAGCCGATAAATCCCCATGGCCTGATGGACCGCATCCCAGAGTACTTAAGGAGGTGGCCTTGGAAATAGCGGATGCATTGACAGTCATTTTCCAACATTCCATTGACTGTGGATCAGTTCCTATCGAGTGGAGGGTAGCCAATGTAACCCCACTTTTTAAAAAAGGAGGGAGAGAGAAAACAGGGCATTATAGACCGGTCAGCCTGACCTCAGTAGTGGGTAAAATGATGGAATCAATTATTAAGGATGCCATAGCAGCGCATTTGGAAAGAGGTGACATGATAGGTCCAAGTCAGCATGGATTTGTGAAAGGGAAATCATGCTTGACAAATCTTCTCGAATTTTTTGAGGATGTTTCCAGTAAAGTGGACAAGGGAGAACCAGTTGATGTGGTATATTTGGACTTTCAGAAGGCTTTCGACAAGGTCCCACACAAGAGATTAATGTGCAAAGTTAAAGCACATGGGATTGGGGGTAGTGTGCTGACGTGAATTGAGAACTGGTTGTCAGACAGGAAGCAAAGAGTAGGAGTAAATGGGTACTTTTCAGAATGGCAGGCAGTGACTAGTGGGGTACCGCAAGGTTCTGTGCTGGGGCCCCAGCTGTTTACATTGTACATTAATGATTTAGACGAGGAGATTAAATGTAGTATCTCCAAATTTGCGGATGACACTAAGTTGGGTGGCAGTGTGAGCTGCGAGGAGGATGCTATGAGGCTGCAGAGTGACTTGGATAGGTTAGGTGAGTGGGCAAATGCATGGCAGATGAAGTATAATGTGGATAAATGTGAGGTTATCCACTTTGGTGGTAAAAACAGAGAGACAGACTATTATCTGAATGGTGACAGATTAGGAAAAGGGAAGGTGCAACGAGACCTGGGTACATCAGTCATTGAAGGTTGGCATTCAGGTACAGCAGGCGGTTAAGAAAGCAAATGGCATGTTGGCCTTCATAGCGAGGGGATTTGAGTACAGGGGCAGGGAGGTGTTGCTACAGTTGTACAGGGCCTTGGTGAGGCCACACCTGGAGTATTGTGTACAGTTTTGGTCTCCTAACTTGAGGAAGGACATTCTTGCTATTGAGGGAGTGCAATGAAGATTCACCAGACTGATTCCCGGGATGGTAGGACTGACCTATCAAGAAAGACTGGATCAACTGGGCTTGTATTCACTGGAGTTCAGAAGAATGAGAGGGGACCTCATAGAAACATTTAAAATGCTGACGGGTTTAGACAGGTTAGATGCAGGAAGAATGTTCCCAATGTTGGGGAAGTCCAGAACCAGGGGTCACAGTCTAAGGATAAGGGGTAAGCCATTTAGGACCGAGATGAGGAGAAACTTCTTCACCCAGAGAGTGGTGAACCTGTGGAATTCTCTACCACAGAAAGTAGTTGAGGCCAATTCACTAAATATATTCAAAAGGGAGTTAGATGAAGTCCTTGCTACCAGGGGGATCAAAGGGTATGGCGAGAAAGCAGGAATAGGGTACTGAAGTTGCATGTTCAGCCATGAACTCATTGAATGGCGGTGCAGGCTAGAAGGGCTGAATGGTCTACTCCACCTATTTTCTATGTTTCTATGACTCTGGATCAGTTCCGATGGAGTGGAGAGAAGCTAATGTAACACCACTTTTTTAAAAAGGAGGGAGAGAGAAAACTGGGAATTATAGACAAGTCATCTCAGAATATGAGGGGGAAGGGAATAGAGAGTTATGCTGAGAGAGTTAGATGAAGAAAGACCGGAGGAGGCTCAAATGGAGCATAAACGCCGGCATGGACTGGTTGGGCTGAATGGCCTGTTTCTGTGCTGTATATCCTATGCAGTCCTATGTATTCCTCATGGTTATTTTTTGTGTTGTTAGCCCAATCTTATCATTGGCCTCACTTTTTAAAGTTTTATTTATCCACAATTCTGTTGAATGTAGATATTGCTAGACAGGACCCCAGTTTGCATCAAACTCTGCTTACTCACTTCATGCAAGTATTAATTGTAGCCGAAAAAGCCCCTCCTGTCCAACGGCACCTCGACAGCATTCCCTCGAAAGGCTAAACTCCGCACTCGCCCAGCCACGATCTCTACCGGCTTCTTGCAAGTCGAGATTGAGCTCTCGACTCGGCTCAAATTTACACCAACAGGAACAGGAAGAAACTGCCAGGCAGCGAACAGCTCTTTTGTGTCTAATTAATTACCAATTGCCACCTGAAACCAGCTCACTGTTAATGATCAAAAGCTCCCCATATTGAACACCTAAAATTAAGTAAATTAAAATCCAAAATACATAAATGAGAATGTCAGTACTTGCATCCCACAGGAGCTCCACACTATTCTGGTCTCTTACAGTTGGCTGGCTTCTCTCTGCTTGAGATCGAGCTCTTGCTACCTGGCTCAAATATTTTTTTCTCGTCGTTCTCCAATTTCTTTCCTGGTGCACATTATTTGCTGATCATTGGTGATCATCAGTCAGCTGCTTTTGAAGTTCATGGGACCAGCTCAAGATTTTTGAGGGAAAGTGGAAGGTTAAACCAATATTTTGACTCTCTGGCGCAATGTATTGGAAGATGAGTACCAAAGCACCCTGCTGCAATAGAAGATGGTAGCATTTATTTCGTAATATCGCAACTAGTGCACTCAATAATAAACTCTAGATTTGTAGTGACTATCTATCAACATATCATTGAACTTTGAATTTCGCAAGTGTTTCCTTCATGGGTTTCCCCTACTGATCCTGCAGAGCTAACTAGATACCCTAACGACATTTGTTGATAACAATTGGAGCCGATGTTGTGTGGCAGCCTTTACGTTGGATTCCGAGCTGTGTGCAATAAAATAGAGGGTGAAAATCACATTGGGATTGAATGTCCTCGAGTTATGTTGCTAATAATTAAATGTAGTGCTGTAAATAGTTTACATAGTAATCATTTAGTGGGAAATCAGAATGACTGTTATCTTAATGGACGTTTAGAACCAAGTTGACAGGTCACTGATGGGGGGTGTATTGTGTTCCTAACACAGATGAGGCTGCACATAGGGAGGTTAAAGTAACCATCTTTAATAAGACACTCCAGAGTAAGGAGTGAGGGGCTGGCTAAGATACAGTGCTCCCAAGGGATGCTGGGATCCCTTGGGACTTCAGGGGATGAGCTCCTGGTGGCGGAACATGGGAGTGCATGCTTTACAGATACACAACATCACTTCGCCCGCCCCCCGCAAAGTCAAAGTGAAAACTATTTACAAGGTGAGGCGGTTGGGAGCCTTTCTTTCCCTGGTGGACCGCCTCGGTACAAATGTCTGTTCTGGTGTGTTGGCTGTGCCCTCGCTGGGCTGGCGTGTTATTGGCCCTGCAGGGCTGCTGGGTGAGCCTGGCCTTGCTGGGCTGTTGGGCGTGATGGGTTCGATTTCCTGGTCCGGCATGATGTCGTTGATCCTTTGGGTGTGTGTTGTAGGCTCTCAAAAGGTGAGTCTGCTGTGGGTTGTTCAGGACAGTCTGTGAACCGCAGCCTTGTTTGGTCGAGATGCTTTCTGCAAATTTGTCCATTGTCTAGTTTGACTACAAACACCCTACACGAATACCCCACAACAGGCAGTCTGCCTGAATGGACAGCTCGTCCTTTCGCCGTAGGAACGGCTTGATTAGCTCTTGCATTTCAACGAGGATGCTGGCCGAGCTCCCATGCAGTACACAGTTTTTTATTAGGGACAGCAGAGGATCTTGGCTGGTCCAAGTCCTAATCTGGCGGCCGTGACAGGTGATTTATCATTTTCAAATGCTTCCATGACCATCAACAAGTCTGCGGGCTGCACCACCATCAACAAGTTTGCAGGCTGCGCCATTTCCACCCCCGTGGTGGGCAATGGTGGCCGACAGAGCATCCGCACAGTTCTCGGTGCCTGGCCTGTGGTGGATGGTATAGTTATACGCTGATAGCGCGAGTGCCCATCTTTGTATGTGGGCTGAGGCATTAGTATTTATCCCCTTGTTTTCAGCGAACAGGGATGTGAGGGGCTTGTGATCGGTTTCCAGCTCAAATTTGAGGCCAAACAGGTACTGATGCATTTTCTTTACCCCGAACACACACGCTAATGCCTCTTTCTCAATCATGCTGTTGGCCCTCTCGGCCTTGGACAAGCTCCTGGAAGCATAGACAACAGGTTGCAACTTCCCCGCAACATTAGCTTGTTGTAATACACACCCGACTCCGCACGACGACGTGTCACATGCTAGCACAAGTCTTTTACATGGGTTGAACAATGCAAGCAGCTTGTTGGAGCTTAAAATGTTTCTGGCTTTCTGGTTTTTTCCCCGTACCCAGTTCTCACCTTTATGCAATAACACATATAGGGGCTCTAAAAGGGTGCTTAACCCCGGTAGGAAGTTACCAAAATAGTTGAGTCCCAGGAATGACCGCAGCTCTGTGACGTTCTGTGGCCTGGACGCGTTCCTGATAGCCTCTGTCTTGGCGTCTGTGGGCCGAATGCCATCCGCCGCGATATTTCTCCCCAAAAACTCCACTTCTGTTGCCATGAAGACGCATTTCAACCTCTTCAGCCGCAGCCCTACGCGATCCAGTCACTGGAGAACCTCCTCCAGGTTTTGTAGGTGCTTGGTGGTGTCCCGACCCATGACCAATATAGAAACATAGAAAATAGGTGCAGGAGTAGGCCATTCGGCCCTTCTAGCCTGCACCGCCATTCAATGAGTTCATGGCTTAACATGCAACTTCAGTACCCCCTTCCTGCTTTCTCGCCATAACCCTTGATCCCCCGAGCAGTAAGGACTTCATCTAACTCCCTCTTGAATATATTTAGTGAATTGGCCTCAACAACTTTCTGTGGTAGAGAATTCCACAGGTTCACCACTCTCTCGGTCCTAAATGGCTTACCCCTTATCCTTAGACTGTGACCCCTGGTTCTGGACTTCCCCAACGTTGGGAACATTCTTCCTGCATCTAACTTGTCTAAACCGGTCAGAATTTTAAACGTTTCGATGAGGTCCCCTCTCATTCTTTTGAACTCCAGTGAATATAAGCCCAGTTGATCCAGTCTTTCTTGATAGGTCAGTCCCACCATCCCGGGAATCAGTCTGATGAACCTTCGTTGCACTCACTCAATAGCAAGAATGTCCTTCCTCAAGTTTGGAGACCAAAACTGTACACAATACTCCAGGTGTGGCCTCACCAAGGCTCTGCACAACTGTAGCAACACCTCCCTGCCCCTGTACTCAAATCCCCTCGCTATGAAGGCCAACATGCCATTTGCTTTCTTAACCGCCTGCTGTATCTGCATGCCAACCTTCAATGACCTGATGTACCATGACACCCAGGTCTCGATGCACCTCCCCTTTTCCTAATCTGTCACCATTCAGATAATAGTCTGTCTCTCTGTTTTTACCACCAAAGTGGATAATCTCACACTTATCCACATTATACTTCATCTGCCTTGCATTTGCCCATTCACCTAACCTATCCAAGTCACTCTGCAGCCTCATAGCATCCTCCTCGCAGCTCACACTGCCACCCAACTTAGTGTCATCTGCAAATTTGGAGATACTACATTTAATCCCCTCGTCTAAATCATTAATGTACACTGTAAACAGCTGGGGCCCCAGCACAGAATCTTGCGGTACCCCACTAGTCACTGCCTGCCATTCTGAAAAGTACCCATTTACTCCTACTCTTTGCTTCCTGTCTGACAACCAGTTCTCAATCCACGTCAGCACACTACCCCCAATCCCATGTGCTTTAACTTTGCACATTAATCTCTTGTGTGGGACCTTGTCGAAAGCCTTCTGAAAGTCCAAATATACCACATCAACTGGTTCTCCCTTGTCCACTCTACTGGAAACATTCTCAAAAAATTTGAGAAGATTTGTCAAGCATGAATTCCCTTTCACAAATCCATGCTGACTTGGACCTATCATGTCACCTCTTCCAAATGCGCTGCAATGACATCCTTAATAATTGATTCCATCATTTTACCCACTACTGAGGTCAGGCTATAATTCCCTGTTTTCTCTCTCCCTCCTTTTTTTAAAAAGTGGGGTTACATTGGCTACCCTCCACTCAATAGGAACTGATCCAGAGTCAATGGAATGTTGGAAAATGACTGTCAATGCATCTGCTATTTCCAAGGCAGCCTCCTTAAGTACTCTGGGATGCAGTCCATCAGGCTCTGGGGATTTATCGGCCTTCAATCCCATCAATTTCCCAAACACAATTTCCTGACTAATAAGGATTTCCCTCAGTTCCTCCTCCTTACTAGACCCTCTGACCCCTTTTATATCTGGAAGGTTGTTTGTGTCCTCCTTAGTGAATACCGAACCAAAATACTTGTTCAGTTGGTCTGCCATTTCTTTGTTCCCCGTTATGACTTCCCCTGATTCTGACTGCAGGGGACCTACATTTGTCTTTACTAACCTTTTTCTCTTTACATATCGATAGAAACTTTTGCAATCCGTCTTAATGTTCCCTGCAAGCCTCTTCTCGTACTCCATTTTCCCTGCCCTAATCAAACCCTTTGTCCTCCTCTGCTGAGTTCTAAATTTCTCCCAGTCCCCGGGTTCGCTGCTATTTCTGGCAAAATTTGTATGCCACTTCCTTGGCTTTAATACTATCCCTGATTTCCCTTGATAGCCACGGTTGAGCCACCTTCCCTTTTTTATTTTTACGCCAGACAGGAATGTACAATTGTTGTCGTTCATCCATGCGGTCTCTAAATGTCTGCCATTGCCCATCCACAGTCAATCCCTTAAGTATCATTTGCCAATCTATCCTAGCCAATTCACTCCTCATACCTTCAAAGTTACCCTTCTTTAAGTTCTGGACCATGGTCTCTGAATTAACTGTTTCATTCTCCATCCTAATGCAGAATTCCACCATATTATGGTCACTCTTCCCCAAGGGGCCTTGCACAACGAGATTACTAATTAATCCCCTCTCATTACACAACACCCTAGTCAAAGATGGCCTCCCCCCGAGTTGATTCCTCGACATATTGGTCTAGAAAACCATCCTGTATGCACTCTAGGAAATCCTCCTCCACCGTATTGCTTCCAGTTTGGCTAGCCCAATCAATGTGCATATTAAAGTCACCCATTATAACTGCTGCACCTTTATTGCATGCACCCCTAATTTCCTGTTTGATGCCCTCCCCAACATCACTACTACTGTTTGGAGGTCTGTACACAACTCCCACGAACGTTTTTTGCCCTTTGTTATTCTGCAGCTCTACCCATATAGATTCCACATCATCCAAGCTAATGTCCTTTTCAACTATTGCCTTAATTTCCTCCTTAACCAGCAATGCTACCCCACCTCCTTTTCCTTTTATTCTATCTTTCCTGAATGTTGAATACCCCTGGATGTTGAGTTCCCAGCCCTGATCATCCTGGAGCCACGTCTCTGTAATCCCAATCACATCATATTTGTTCACATCTATTTGCACAGTTAATTCATCCACCTTATTATGGATACTCCTTGCATTAAGACACAGAGCCTTCAGGCTTGTTTTTTTTAAACACCCTTTGTCCTTTTAGAATTTTGTGTACAGTGGCCCTTTTTGTTCTTTGCCTTGTGTTTCTCTGCCCTCCACTTTTCCTCATCTCCTTTCTGTCTTTTGCTTTTGTCTCCTTTTTGTTTCCCTCTGTCTCCCTGCATTGGTTCCCATCCCCCTGCCATATTAGTTTAACTCCTCCCCAACAGCACTAGCAAACACTCCCCCGAGGACATTGGTTCCGGTCCTGCCCAGGTGCAGACCATCCGGTTTGTACTGGTCCCACCTTCCCCAGAACTGATTCCAATGCCCCAGGAATTTGAATCCCTCCCTGCTGCACCACTGCTCAAGCCACATATTCATCTGCGCTATCCTGCGATTCCTACTCTGACTAGCACGTGGCACTGGTAGCAATCCCGAGATTACTATTTTTGAGGTCCTACTTTTTAATTTAGCTCCTAGCTCCTTAAATTCATTTCGTAGAACTTCATCCCTTTTTTTACCTATGTCGTTGGTACCAATGTGCACCACGACAACTGACTGTTCTCCCTCCCTTTTTAAAATGTCCTGCACCCGCTCCGAGACATCCTTGACCCTTGCACTAGGGAGGCAACATACCATCCTGGAGTTTCGGTTGTGGCCGCAGAAACGCCTATCTATTCCCCTTACAATTGAATCCCCTATCACTATCGCTCTCCCACTCTTTTTCCTGCCCTCCTGTGCAACAGAGGCACCCACAGTGCCATGAACTTGGCTGCTGCTGCCCTCCCCTGATGAGTCATCCCCCTCAACAGCACTCAAAGCAGTGTCGTCCTGAAAGACCACCGTGTGTCGTACTGACTTGAGTAGGCTCTCCATGTTTCTCTGGAAGATCGCTGCAGCTGACCGAATTCCAAACGGGCATCTGTTGTCGATGAACAGTCCCTTGAGTGTTGATGCAGTTGAGGCCCTTCGAAGACTCCTCCAGCTCCTTCGTCATGTAGGCCGAAGTCAGGTCGAGCTTGGTGAATGTCTTGCCTCCTGTCAGCGTCGCAAATAGGTTGTCTGCCTTAGCTAGCGGGTATTGGTCCTGTAGCGAGAAATGATTAATAGTTACTTTATAATTGCTGCAAATCCTGACCGTGCCATCACTTTTGAGTCCTAGAACAATCGGGCTGGCCCACTCGCTGAATTCCACTGGTGAGATGATGTCCTCGTGTTGCAGCCTGTCCAGCTCGATTTCCACTCTCTCCATCATCATGTGAGGTACCACTCACGCCTTGTGGTGAATAGGTCGTGCCTCTGGGACCAAGTGGATCTGCACATTCGCCCCGGAAATGTTTCCAATGCCTGGCTCAAAAAGGGAAGGAGATTTGTCAAGCACCTGGGTACATGAGGCCTCATCGACATGTGATAGCGCTCGGATGTCACCCCAGTTCCAGCGGATTTTGCACAGCCAGCTCCTTCCAAGCAGTATGGGGCCATCGCTTGGGACAATCCAGAGTGGCAGTTCCCTCGTAGGTGACCTTGACCATGGCACTGCCCAGGACAGTGATAAGCTCTTTTGTGTACGTTCTCAGTTTCGTGTGGATGGGGCTCAGGGCTGGTCTGAAAGCCTTGTTGCACCACAGTCTCTCAAACATCTTTTTACTCGTGATGGATTGGCTAGCGCCAGTTTCCAGTTTCATGGCTACGGGTAAGCCATTCAATTTTACATTTGGAATTATAGGTGGACATTTCGTTGAAAATGTATGCACCCTTTGTACTTCAGCATCTGCCTGCTCTCTTTCTCAGGCTTGAAATTGCTTTGATCCACCATGGACCGATCTTCCTCTGCCACGTGGTTAGCAGGTTTTGCAGAGCTTGCAGCTCATCTGCAAGCTCGTTGGAGGTGCCCCATTGTTTCACAACTCTTGCAAGCATACCCTTTGAAGCGGCATGAATAGGCTGAATGGAAGCCTCCACAGCGCCAACAAGGTGTGAATTGCCTTGCATTCATCCTTTGTTGGGGACTCTGAGTCATCTGGGTCACCTGAGGCCTGCTGGCAGTTGCAGACTCGTGGGTTCTGCCCTGTACATTTCTGCTCGCAAACACAGTTCCAGTTAATTTATGAACATTGTTCGCACTTGTTTGCTGAGAGATTTGTTTGGTGTTATCACTGGTGGACATAAATGCCTGTGCTATCGTAATGGTCTTACTGAGGGTCGGTGTCTCTACAGTCAAAAGTTTTCGTAGGATGGTCTCGTGGCCATTGCCCAGAACAACAAAGTCTCTGAGCATTTGCTCCAGGTAGCCATCAAATTCACATTGTCATGCAAGTCGCCTTAGCTTGGCGACGTAGCTCGCCACTTCCTGACCTTCAGATCGCTGACACGTGTCGAATAGATACCTTGCATTCAGCATGCTCTCCCTCGGGTTAAGATGCTTCCGAACCACTGTACACAGCTGCTCATATGACTTATCTGTGGGTTTCACCGGAGACAGAAGATTCTTCATGAGGCTGTAGGTCGGTGCCCTGCAGACTGTGAGGAGGACCACTCTCCTTTTTGCAGCGCTTCCTCCTCCGTCCAGCTCGTTGGCTACAAAATACTGGTCTTGCCGTTCGACATAGGCTTCCCAGTCCTCTCCCTCCGGGAACTTCTCCAGGATGTCCACAGTTTGCTGCATCTTTGCATTAGATTCGTATTCTCATCGCCAGTTATTGTGTTCCTAACATAGATGAGGCTGCACATGGAGGTTAAAGCAACACTGACTTTAATAAGACACTCCAGAGTGAGGAACAGGCTGGGATCCCTTGGGACTTCAGGGGATGAGGTCCCTGGTGGCGGAACATGGGAGTGCATGCTTTACAGATCCACAACATCGGGCATGAAGTTGCATCAGATTTTATGAAGGAAGTGCATCATTAACTCGAATTTTTTTTAATGCTCGGTATATCAGGCTTGCATCCGGCAACTTGAAACGGAGGGCAGGTAGGAGATGTGGTCGTTGAAGCTTTTGTGAGATGATGGGACAAAATTGGGATCAGGGAATCGAGGGAAATGGCAAGGTGCCACATAAAAGGTTGCTGCACAATATAAAAGTTCATTGGGTTGGGGTAATATATTAGCATGGATAGAGAATTGGCTAACTAACAGAAAACAGAGAGTCAGGATAAATGGTTCATTCTCGGGTTGGCAATCAGTAACTAGTGGGGTGCCGCAGGGATCAGTGCTGGGACCCCAACTATTTACAATCTATTAGCAACTTGGAAGAAGGGACTGAGTGTAACGTAGCCAAGTTTGCTGACGATACAAAGATGGGAGGAAAAGCAATGTGTGCGGAGGACACAAAACCTGCAAAAGGACATCGACAGACTAAGTGAATGGGCAAAAATTTGATAGATGGAGTATAATGTTGGAAAGTGTGAGGTCGTGCACTTTGGCAGAAAAAAATCGAAGAGCAATGGAGAAAAATTGCGAAATACTGCTATACAGAGGGACCTGGGGGTCCTGGTGCATGAAAAACACAAGGTTTGTATGTAGGTACAGCAAGTGATCAGGAAGGCCAATGGAATCTTGGCCTTTATTGCAAAGGGAATGGAGTATAAAAGCAGGGAAGTCTTGCTACAGCTATATAGGGTATTGGTGAGGCCACACCTGGAATACTGCGTGCTGTTTTGGTTTCCATATTTACGAAAGGATATACTTGCTTTGGAGGCAGTTCAGAGGAGGTTGATTCCGGAGATGAGGGGGTTGACTTATGAGGAAAGGTTGAGAAGGTTGGGCCTCTACTCACTGGAATTCAGAAGAATGAGAGGTGATCTTATCGAAATGAATAAGACTATGAGGGGGATTGACAAGGTGGATGCAGAGAGGATGTTTCCACTGATAGGGGAGACGACAACTAGTGGGCATAATCTTAGAATAAGGGGCTGCCCATTTAAAACAGAGATGAGGAATTTCTTCTGAGGGTTGTAAATTTGGGGAATTTGTTATCTTAGAGAGCTGTGGAAGCTGGGTCATTGAATACATTTAAAACTGTGATGACAGTTTCTTAACCGATAAGGGAAAAGGGTTTCTGCGGAGCGGGCAGGGAAGTGGACTTGAGTCCTTGATCGGATCAGCCATGATCGTATTAAATGGCACAGCAGGCTCGAGGGGCTGTAAAGCCTACTCCTGCTCCTATTTCTTATGTTCTTATGTCCTTATTTCAGTCGGTCTAAAGTGTAATCTCTGGAACTGCAGCTGTGGCAGCTTAATCTGTGTATTGAGGAGGAAAGTACTAGCCTATAAGAAGGCGGGGGTCAATCAAGAATGATATGAGTATGATCAGGAAAACCTAATAATATGGGCTGATGAAAGACAGGTCATGCAGAACAAATTGACTGACAACACTGAAGTACTGGAGCAGAGAGATTTTTAGGGCCCAAGTTTCGAGCCGCGCCTAGAACGGCGCAGTCCCGACCTGGACGCCCGTTTTTCGCGCCACAAAGTGCGCCTAAAAAAACCCTCCGTATTCTCCACCTCCCTGCAGGTCCTCTGGCCCTCGGCGCAGCGCAGCAGGATCTGTAATGGGCACGCAAGTGCAGTAGCGCCAGGCGCCCGAAACTGTGTGGGAGGGGCCCGAAGCATGCAGCCCCGAGCCCTGGCCGAATGGCCTCACTGGGGCTCCATGAATAAGGCTCCTCACACGGCCAGCTCCTGCTTCCTCCCGACCCGACTCGACTCCCGCTTCCCGCCCCCGGACCGGACCTGACACCCGCTCCCGCCCCGGACCGCACCCGACACCTGCTCCGCTCCCCCCTTGCCTCCGGACTGGATCCGACCTGACCTCCCTCCCCCCGAACCGAACCGACCTCCCTCCCACCACCCCCCCGACCCGACCCAACGCCACCTACCTGTAAATCTGGTGCTGGGGACGGCCCTGCCCGAAGTCTCGGGCCCGGCCTGTTCAGCCTCTCTCCCCCAATCTCCTCCTCCCCCCCCCCCCCCCCCCCCATCTCCTCCTCCTCCACCCCCCCCAATCTCCTCCTCCTCCACCCCCCCCAATCTCTCCTCCTCCACCCCCCCAATCTCCTCCTCCTCCTCCTCCTCCTCCTCCTCCTCCTCCTCCTCCTCCTCCTCCTCCTCCTCCTCCTCCTCCTCCTCCACCCCCCCAATCTCCTCCTCCACCCCCCCAATCTCCTCCTCCTCCTCCACCCCCCCAATCTCCTCCTCCTCCTCCTCCTCCTCCTCCTCCTCCACCCCCCCAATCTCCTCCTCCTCCTCCTCCCACCCCCCAATCTCCTCCCTCCTCCCTCCCTCCACCCCCCCCAATCTCCTCCTCCTCCTCCTCCTCCTCCACCCCCCCAATCTCCTCCTCCTCCTCCTCCTCCTCCTCCACCCCCCCAATCTCCTCCTCCACCCCCCAATCTCCTCCTCCTCCTCCACCCCCCAATCTCCTCCTCCTCCTCCTCCTCCTCCTCCTCCTCCTCCACCCCCCCAATCTCCTCCTCCCTCCTCCACCCCCCCAATCTCCTCCTCCTCCTCCTCCACCCCCCCCCCTCCAATCTCCTCCTCCTCCTCCTCCTCCACCCCCCCAATCTCCTCCTCCTCCTCCTCCTCCACCCCCCCAATCTCTCTCCTCCTCCTCCTCCTCCACCCCCCCCAATCTCCTCTCC